>NC_059298.1:925000-997500 GCF_017591435.1 Portunus trituberculatus
TTACATTTAGTTACAGAGGATGAGGGAATGGAGATATTGGTTTACTCCTGCATTGGCTGAACGAACAGACCAGACAAGGGAACGTGTAGCCAGGTACATGCGGTGAGGCTGTATGTGATGGGGACAAGAATGCAGTTATCAAGTTAGCAAGAGATGTGGAATTTCCAGTTAAGATTCTTTGCGGAAGACAGACGGAGAATCTCTCACATCTAGGAAGGGAGGAAGGGATGGCTGGGTGTCAGTAAAGATAATGAGAGAATTTCGTGCATGGTTGTTTCTGGTTGACATTCTCGTGCCTCAGTTGAGTCAGTCAATCACTTGTTCCGGGTTGACAGGTAGGAAAATTTGTTTTAAGCATTTGCTTTTACATTCACCTTTTTTTTTTTTTTTAACTAGTTTAACACCCGTGTAAAACCTAACATATTTTTTAAAGATATATATATATAATGATTGTGACAGTAATGCCTTATATGATAATAATGCAAACAATGTTACAAAGCAAGGAAAAGTGTAGTATTGACCGGTGGAGTAAGACAGGTGCATGTCTGTAATAATACCCTGTACTGGGACGTCTCACCTCCATAAAGGAAAGGTGTGACAGGAAGGTGACGGCAACACACAGACAGCGAGGGAGGATGTACGGACTTGACTTTGATCATGCCCACCAAAAAAGTGAAATTAGTTACATCAGAGTCCATAAAGCTTCACTGTCAAGCGCTGTGTTTTGTAGATTGTAAATAACAGTTTCTTTCCTGGACTGTTGTGGTGCTTGTCTGTACGTAATACTGATAGATAATGTAGCAACATGATATTCTTTGTATATAATTTATACAGAGAGAATGTGATATTCTAAGACTTGAATTATTTATCATGGTCTGAATGACATTTAGATTTTCATTTAAATCTCTCTCTCTCTCTCTCTCTCTCTCTCTCTCTCTCTCTCTCTCTCTCTCTCTCTCTCTCTCTCTCTCTCTCTTAACGTTAGTAAGAGGATAAGGAAATAGTCCGTTTTTCATCTTTTCAATGAATATTTGTCGCGGTGTCACTCTGCTGGCGAGGTGAGCATCGTCTTCACGAGGCACGAGGTTGTATTTCCTTCTGTCCTCTTTCAAGTTGAACCTCCTCGCCTCTCGCCCTCCCTGCCCCTCCTCCCACAAGCCTTGTCCCGCATGTCCGCCTTCCCCATCCTGTTCCTCGCAGCCGCCCACCAACTGCACTTAACACCTCGTTACCACTTCCCGTGCAGCCTTCATCGTTACACTTTCATGATAACAACCGCGTGAAAGTTGGAGCTAGAACGACCGTCCTTTGTCATTTCAGTATCACTTTCTGCGCTGAAGTAGACGAGAAAAGAGGAAGAGAGGACATTTAAGGGAAATCTCTTAAAATGAGAAGGGTATAATTTTTGCACTTTTGTCTGGTTAAGAGCCCAGTCGCCTCACGCCATCCGTAGCCACGCTGGTGCAGAAGGGTGTCCAGGACCGGTTCCTCGGCTGGATGGAGGACTACTTGCACTACTCACATGCCAGGGTCAGGTTCAGGGTCACCACTCACCCTACCGAGAGTTTGAATACAGCACGCCACATAGCGGAATCCTCAGTCCCTTCATTTCCAGCTTGGTGATGGAGTGGCTCGTCAGCCTGATTTCCTCGAACGGTAAGGCCCATCTCATCGATACCAACGATTCCGTCCGCTCTTCATCAATGGTCTGGCAACAAGATCACTGCTGTCCACGCACTGGTCGTCAGCAATAAAAGAACTTCGGTGACAGGATATTTAAGGTCGCCACTCTGAACGGTTATTTCACAATATAGAAAGTCAAATGATTGACCAGGACATGACTTTCAGTAGCTAAATGAGAGAATAGTCTCCAGCGAGGATCACTGCCATCACGAACAGGACGAGGACCCAAGAGCTACCCTTGTCTTGGAGTTAGTTGTGGAAACTCCTGCTGATGGTCTTGCTGTTTACTTGATCGTGGCGTCACCATTGTCCAGAAGCGCTACCAATGAGGATGCCTGATCATTGCGCGACCCTCTGGACTGAGATTAGCCATTGACTATTAATTCACCTTACCACTGTTTATATTATGGTGAGGAGGACCGAGGCCTTGCTCATGACCTTACTGCTGCAAAAGACATACAAAAATTAATCAATGTGGCTCGCAGCACTGAGAGAATCAATGAGCGGCAGGAGGGGCGAGCAGAACATAGCCCTCAGCGACAGGATGGTGGCCGGCTCGTATTTTGTTTATTATATTAATTTCAGGAATGTAAGTGAAGGTAATTCATTCAAAGAGTTGCGTGCGGCTGTCGCGTGGCTCAGGATGTCTCAGGGTGGTGCCCACGGACCGTGACAATGCTCCGTAAATCTCCACTTCGGCTCCCTCTCCTCCTTCCCTTTTCTCCTTTCCTCTCACTAATCCTTCCCTCCTTCGCTCTCCGCTCACCTGTCATGTGTCTTGTCTCATTCACTTTTTATCTTTCTTGTATATTCTGTTGTATACGAATGAGTGTATCTCTTAATTGAATTTAATTTTGTGTAAGGAAAATCTATCATTAAACAATCCATCTGTCTCCTTCTATCTAATGATTTATTCATTTATTTGTTAGTGTATCTGTCTGTCAAATAAATATATCCTTCTCTCCGTCCTTGTCTGTTTGTTTGCCTGTTTGTATGTATATATGTATTTATGTATGTATGTATGTATGTATGTATGTATGTGTATATGTATGTATGTATGAATGTATGTATATATGTATGTATGTATGTCTTTGATATAAATACAGTAGTGGTGATGCAGTGCAGATAGTGTGGCGGTGTCAGTGTGGTAATGTGTAGAAGTGCAATGTTTTGTTTGGCTCACCATCATGGAACTGGGAAATCGGTGGCGCTGCGGGTTGTGTCTTGAGATGGTGTTGCAATGCAATTGTGATTGCACTTTGGTAGGGCTTAGAATAGTGGTGTGGCGTGACCTGGTGCTGTGGTGTGTCAGTGTAATGTGCTGATGTCCACGACTGTTCATGTTTTTCAGTGTTGTGGCATGTGGAGGTTTGAATGGTAGTAATGGTAGTGGACCCAATACTGGTGGTGAAGGACCTACATGGCAGTGGTGTTGGCGGTGGTGGCTGCTTCGCCTCACGCTTCACGCCTCACGACCTGACAGTCAGTGTCCTCAGTCACAAGGTTAACGACGTACCCCGCAGAACGAGATCTTCTCTGCTTGAGGAGAGCGCTGTCACCCGGCTCGCGACATGCCCTCTGCTCCGGCGTATCGCTCCACCGAGTTTGACCCAGTCTCATAAAGACGGTGATGTAACACGCTACCTTCCTCCAGGGAGTGATGAGCGATCGGGGCCAGAGGTGGATAGAAGTGGATAGCAAAGATGGATAGGGCTGGACATTTCCTCGTTGTCGACAGTGACGATAAGAGATGTCACCTCCACCTCTTTCACCTCCTCCACCTTTCTCTTGAACCTGAATCAAGGCGTGGTTTAGGTTTCAGCGTCATCTGTCTCCCACTTCACGACTGAAGGGGCAAGGGAAAGTCACCCTCCCTCTTTTCCCCCAAACAAGTTGTCCCCGCACGCTGCAAAAGTTTTACGATACCTCGATTTTTTTTAGCGATTTTACTACGGGTTGTGTCCGTGGAGACGGTGCACGTGTCCCCTTGTACTACCAGCATCGCGTATATCAGCTGAGTTCCCTTGTTTCGTGATCTTGAGACTCACCAGCTCAACCCTCATGACCTCTTCCTCCTTCACCGCCCCCCCCCTCTTCCCTAGCCACCTTTTGTTATCTCTTCCGTCTGTGTTAGTATTTCCTCTACCGTCCACCACGACCACGTGAATAGATTTCTTTCCCTTACATGTGCCACAACTCTCCCTCGTCTTCGTTCTCCTGTTTAGCCTTCACATTCTTAGCAACCCTCAGTGATGGGCCACGTCTTAACCCAAGAAATTTAGAATACACAGCATTTTCCTTGTTCCACCAACACACACACACACACACACACACACACACACACACACACACACCCGGTAGCTCAGTGGTTAGAGCGCTGGCTTCACAAGCCAGATGACCGGGGTTCGATTCGCCGGCCGGGTGGAGATATTTGGGTGTGTCTTCTTTCACGTGTAGCCCCTGTTCACCTAGCAGTGAGTAGGTACGGGATGTAAATCGAGAAGTTGTGACCTTGTTGTCCTGGTGTGTGGTGTGTGCCTGGTCTCAGGCCTATCCGAAGATCGGAAACAATGAGCTCTGAGCTCGTTCCGTAGGGTAACGTCTGGTTGTCTCGTCAGAGACTGCAGCAGATCAAACAGTGAATTACACACACACACACAATATAAATATATATACCTGTGTCATTTCCTCAAGATGACAAAACATATGTAAAATAAAGTTTTTCTACAACAGGTAAAATTCCCTTCCGAGATAATTAAATCCTCTTCTTGACTCGCATTTTCATTCAATACATCTACCTTTCATCTTCCTCATGACCCTCCTCTTCTCACACCCGGCTTCCTTACAACGCATCTGCCGGCAGCACCCAGTCCGTGTTGCATGACCGTCTCTATAAAACAATGCCCTCTTTGTTCTATATTAGCAATTAGTTTGGGTTCATATTCAGAAACGCACTTAGGGTCTTTCACTACAACTAGTTTTAAAGATCAGACACATAATTCCTCGAATTCTCAAAACTTTTTCTGCTGTTGATAATGCCTTATCCAGTGTTTCACTTACCATTCACATCTTGACGCCAGGCCTGCCAACAAGGAGTGATTGCTAAGTGTAGCAGTGCACTCACGCTAGGCACTGGAGGCCATGGTCAACGGTGATTTTTGCTGAAGTGAAACTACAGTACAAAAACAACACGACTAAATGACAATATTTCTAATCTAAATTATTATAGTATACGGTAATTGGTTGTAACATGTATTACTAAAATACACTTGTCGGCTGAAAGACGTCGCTACAGGTGGCATGCATAATGCGAGAACTCAATTGTGCTTTTAAATCATTTTATCATCAGTTATTTTATTGTTCAGACTTTGATTTGAAAGTGTTTGTGGTGTGGGGTAGGAGGGGTACCAATTAATTTCCTTTTATCAAATACTACGCCCAGTCTTACCCTCGATAGACCATATATAATCCTTCTACAAGATATATCCATATACCAAATTATTGTGATCTTATAAGGACCACAAAATGAATTGAACAAATGAAAAAATAAAAAATAGACATGATGTACTTCGTTAAGAATCAGAACAAAGGAGGAAGGCCAGAAAGATGCTCCAAGATCACGGGGACACGGGGGACAAGTGCACGGGGACAGAACAAAGGCAAAGGGTGTCTGCGAGCAGTGTGGCGGCTAATGCTCAGGGAGAGGGAGGAACGCGGCGCCGTCAGAAGGAAACATGTGATAAGGAACTCGTCCGACACCCCTGCTGATGTCAGGAGCGCGACGGGGGAAAGTATTGCTCTCTCTCTCTCTCTCTCTCTCTCTCTCTCTCTCTCTCTCTCTCTCTCTCTCAGCAGCTTTTAAACCCCTACATTTTCAAGGCTCTCCTTCAGGAATACCCATAGTTCACTCCGAGATGGTAATGGATAGTTATTTTATATTTCTTTCCACGTGTAGGTTCGAATCCCACCCATACAGCTTTGAAGCAATGCTATTTGTCGAGTGGTTTAAAGTTACCTACATGATACCCAGGTTCTAGGTGGTTCCACCAATGGGCCCTAATATGGGTACCACTGTAAATAAAATTGCTTGCGCCACTAATGGGCGGAAGCTGAACAGCGCTTCCCACATATACTCTTCAGGTATGCCTACAGGCGCTATAGGCCATAACATAAAAAGAAAAAATATATTAATCTATTTTTTTTCTATTAGTGCACTGTATGGTTGTGCTGGTATACGTTGACATAATGCATGGTCTCATTCTGGCTGTGAAGTATGCTGGGCCCAATGCCACGCTTGTCTCCACGGCGAGAGGTGTAAATTTATAGTCAGAGCTAAGGCCACGTAGCACAGGCGTTTACTATGTGTGTGTGTGTGTGTGTGTGTGTGTGTGTGTGTGTGTGTGTGTGTGTGTGTGTGTGTGTGTGTGTGTGTGTTTTGCCTTATCTTTCATTGCACCGATTGTGAGACAGTATATGTGTTGTCCTATATTCCATTATAGAGATGGTGATGCAGTGTGTGTGTGTGTGTGTGTGTGTGTGTGTGTGTGTGTGTGTGTGTGTGTGTGTGTGTGTGTGTGTGTGTGTGTGTGTGTGTGTGTGTGTTGTTTTTCACTGCTTATGAAGTAACACATTAACTTCTAGAAAAAAAAACCCATATTGTTTATTATTATCATTATTATTATTATTATCATTATTATTATTATTATCATATTATTATTATTATTATTATATATTATTATTATTATTATTATTATTATTATTATTATTATTATTATTATTATTATTATTATTATTATTATTATTATTATTATTATTATTATTCTTATTATTATTATTATTATTATTATTATTAATATTATTATTATTATTATTATTATTATTATTATTATTATTATTATTATTATTATTATTATTATTATTACTTGCTGCTGCTGCTGCTGCTGCTGCTGTTGCTGCTGTTTCTGCATACTGCACTCAACATACTATTTTCTTGCATTCTATAACAGCTATTCGTCCTTCTCCTCCTCTTGTTGGATATAATGGCAAGGAAGGAAAATGTGTGTGTGTGTGTGTGTGTGTATGTTATGGCCCATAGCGCCTGTATGTCAACTTGAAGAGCATGGGAAACGCTGTTCAGTTTCCACCCATTAGTGACGCAGGCAATTTTATCTAGTGGTAGCCATATTAGGGCTCATATCACCCCCCAAGCTCATCGTTGGTGTATCCACCTAGAACTTGGGTATCATGATGACATGTAGGTAACTTTAAACCACTCGACAAATGGCAAAATTTCAAGACAGTGCTTGATGGGATTTGAACATACGCATGGACGTTTGCCCTATCCCACGCTCACCACCTTATCCACTACGCCTACCTGGAACATTTTTATTTTTCTACATTAATTGTAACCTATGTTGCAGGGCCGGCCCGACGCATAAGCGAAGTAAGCGGTGGCTTAGGGCCTCGAGGCCACAAGAGGGCCCCTAAGAGCAATAAAGAATATATTGTAACCTATTTGTTATTTTTCGCCCATGTATAAATAGTTATTTCTATATGATCAAAATATGGAGACAATATGGAATTGTAAAAATATATTATAAGTAATGTTATTTGATTCTTTGTACTTAAATCACCCATTGATTGTGCTAAATCACCCTTAAATCCAATCAAGTAGTATTTATATGGGATCATAAATACTCTTCGGGCGGCCATTTTTTTCCTGGGTATTGCAGATCGGGCACCACCCTCTAATATTTTTCCATGGGACCCAAACAACCAGTGTGCAAAGTTTGTTGCTTTATTCTAGCATGTTACGTTTTTTTTTCGCTAAGCCACCGGACTATAAGGCTGTTATTTGTTTTTATTGATCTTGCATTACAATTTATTGTTCCACATTGCCGTTGCACTATTTTTTAAACCAAAAATAATTAAACATGACACATTTACAGTAAGAACATTGTCTACCTGTTTATTTACTTAGGGGGCCCCCAAATACAATTTCGCTTAGGGCCCCATGGAGGCTTGGGCAGGCCCTGCTATGTTGTTTGTATTATTTACACTATTTGTTTGTTATTTTCATTGTTATTTTCTCCTATATAGCATGTGAACCTCCAGGTTGTCGCGGCGCGGCGCAGCTTACTCGTCCCATGCCAGACATTGATTCCACCACCACTGCAGCTACTCGAACTGCTGCTTGTTTTGCTGTGTTTAGTGGTGGCGGCGGTGGTGGTGATGGTGTCATTGTTGCGGTCAGTGGCGTGGAGTGAGTTTATGGTAATCATGGTAGTTTTCTCTCTCTCTCTCTCTCTCTCTCTCTCTCTCTCTCTCTCTCTCTCTCTCTCTCTCTCTCTCTCTAGGCTGGAAGGAATTAATGGCATTTCAATTTATTTCAGTGGAGGAAAAATTATGTGATTTACGAACAATGTCCTTCACGGAATGAATTAAACTCGGTAACTCGAGGTGTATGTGTGTGTGTGTGTGTGTGTGTGTGTGTGTCTCTCTCTCTCTCTCTCTCTCTCTCTCTCTCTCTCTCTCTCTCTCTCTCTCTCTCTCTCTCTCTCTATATATATATATATATATATATATATATATATATATATATATATATATATATATATATATATATATATATATATATATATATATATATATATATATATATATATATATATATATATATATATATATATATATATATATATATATATATATATATATATATATATATATATATATATTGGCGTTGCCCTTGGCCCATGTCCCGCCTACCTACCTACATTTAAAAATAAATAAATAAATAAACTTTGAAAAAAAAAAAGAAACACGGGATATGACGAGCTCGATTGAATCGTGAAATAATACAAGTATGTAAACGCAAAATAAGAGACATGAATATTGTTTGCAAAAGGCAGTCAACAGCTCCGAGGCTGCCAGTTTAAAACATTTTAGTTGGGGATCACTTTTGGCCAGCGGAAAATACTTAAAAGGCATTTATGTTAAGAAATTATCATTATATCAAAAATAATTCTCAGGCATATTGTTAGTGCTTGCTCAAAATTTATGTATTATCATCAATATTTCTTTTCCATCTGCAGTAGAATTAGCAAGTCACTTTAGGTATGAATGAAGGTTCTTGAACAAGTTATCCATTACTTGAGCCGGAATGAGTGGCGCAGTGCTGGTGAGTGGTGATAGTGACAGCTGGTGACGTGTGGTGGTGGTGGTGGTGCTGTGGTGCAGGACACTCATGCAAGCAGCACACG
This sequence comes from Portunus trituberculatus, assembly GCF_017591435.1. NCBI lineage: Eukaryota > Metazoa > Arthropoda > Malacostraca > Decapoda > Portunidae > Portunus > Portunus trituberculatus. The sequence continues at coordinate 933,946 of NC_059298.1, forward strand.
GGGACCACCAGTGCACAACAAGAGGAGGAACAAAGCAACAGTAACACAAGAACCGACACGGAGCAAGAGGAGCCACCAAGACAAGGGAGTGTAGGTTACGTTGTCATTGTTTTGATGGTTTGACTCAGACCAGGTTCGCTTGTTTGGATTAAGATTGATCTGTGGGGAGGTGTATCTTTAGCTCCCTCAGTGTTGCAAGCGAGTAGCTAGCAGAGATCACCACCTCGCCCTGTGCTGTCCAGTGTGTGTGGGGTGAGCTGCCTACTGCCATTCTCTACACTAATCTATGAGTGTTAGTACATTGCTAAATTTACAGTCTTTTACCATACTCGCCTTTCAGGATGAAACAATTTTTTTGTGGTAGTTTTCGACCTGATTTGAATGAATTTGCACTTTGTTTCTGTCGGATATCAGTATTTTTTTTTTTTATTCTCCCCCTCCCTCTTCCCCCTAAAAATACAGTCTATCCCCTCAGAAGATACTGTATTGCAATGAAAACTAACAAAAAGATTAAGGTATTATGCAGTTTCAACCAATATACCACACATAACTGTACACATTCTCACGGTCTAGATCACACTTCTACGAGCATTTCTAACCCCATTTTACTCTTTCGTAAATTAATGATAACTTCAGGACAGAATTTACGTTAGGTTAGGTCAGGTCTACAATCATTTGTAACCCATTTTATTCTATCGGAAATTAATAATGATTTCACGACAGAATTTAGGCTAGGTTATGTTTGGTTTCCCCACCCTAAAACCCTGCTTTCCCAGGAGGCCCACAAGCTTGTTAGACATAGGGAAAAAAGAAATATAAGAGTTTATATTGATTGAAACTGCAAATATACCATGATTAATACAAAACCGACTGAAATATAGCAAAAGAAAATTGTGCTACACCTGGGTCTCGTTACTTGTGTTGAGGTGGGGCAGAGTCAGTAGGAGTCAGCATATCTCCATTTCACTAGCACTTCATTTTCCAGGTCACAAGAAGTATCAAGTGCAATGTCAAGCAGGGTAGGCACAAGCACACTTTCACCACTTTGTCAGCACAGGCTCCGAGGTGGGGCATGGTCAGGAGGCTCGGTCAGAGGTGCTGTGGGTAGTACAGCCAATCAAAGAGGCAGGTGGCGGCTGAGTGACTTTTCCTGCTGTCTATGTCACCTCTGCACCTCAATCTCGAAGCTGTATGCTGGTTCATACACTTGAACCACGTATTCACGCTGTCTCATTCACATACAAACACGCACGTACAACAATAGTTTCATTATCACAAAGTACTACAAAAGTAACAATAAAAAATTCTGGCTGTTACTGCTGTGAAGAGTACTCGCCACTATCGCTGGTTACCACTGCCCAAGCCAACTTGTTGAAACTTATCTATTAAACCAAAACTAATAAAACCCTAACTTTAACTTACCTACCTAACTTAACGTAACCTAGTTTAGGAGCCATGCACTGCTGATATGTCTTCCTCAGAACAAATTAACTATCTAACTCAGTTAAACTGATCTAACCAAAGCAAACTAGTCTAATGTGACTTGTAACACTAAGAAATTAATATGAAGTCATTACCTTATTTCACTTAGTAAAATCTGGTGATACAGTGGATATAATCAAGATGACACCCTGCCTGTTCTTCCATAGACTGATTTGAATGAGTCACTTCTCTCCACAAAATGCTCTGGTTGGCTAGATTTATTATGTATTATTTTTACTGGCTAGTGGCTGCATGCTCAAACAAAAGATCCAATCACTATGATTGATTTCATGCATGCACAATTAATGTGACAATATGCACTCATGAACGAACACACCTAACAGCATTACCCGGTGCTTGTCAGTCCATCACACACATGGGTCTGGCAGCACATTAGCTCGTTCTCCACCAAAAAATTGCAAATCTTTAAAAATTATTGTTAGCACTGATTCACTTCCTTCACAAAATAATATTTCTTCTCTAGCTCACAAGATAGGTTGACATCATTGTAGAGCCATGTCACTGCTAATATTCAATATACTAAAGAAAGTGACATTTGTTTGATTCGAATTGATTTAAAGGTGAGCAAAAAATTGTGATTTGAATAAAAATTAAATATTCTATGTTAAGAATTATTCAAGTATTATTTTGAAAGTATAAAATCGTGACTTAGATAAAGATTAAATCCAATGATTATCTTATAAATAGCAACCAAAACTTTACCAGATAACATTGATAGTTGGTTGAGAGCCCCAAGCAAATGCTTGGTTTGCCAGACTGTAAGAACGTTTCTATATATAGTGCATCTTACTTCAAACTAAGAGCTAGAATTTTGTTGACTAATCTTATAATCTTATAGGCAAATTGTGTTTGCTAGCACTAGATAATGGTGCACCACAGATAATAGGATAACAGTTAAATAAGAGATTAATTACTACAATTAAATAAGACAAAGCATTTGCCATGATACTCAGAAACTTTATAGTGTTGCTGGAAGTCAAGGTCTTATTTTTATTTTATTTATTTATTTTTTTTTTTAATAAAGATTCTATATTCTTGAATTTTAAGACTTTTAGAAGGCAACAGGACTTGTAATTAAAAATTTTGCTTTTTATTTTCACTTTCTTTTATTAATATCTTCAGTCTTACAAAATTCGGAGTAACATGTAGCTAACTCAGCATTGATATTCTAGATACATTCCTGATGTTATCCATGAGAAACCAGAAACCATAGAAGTGTTATGCTACTTTCCAGTGATGTGTATGTGACTCTTCATGCTGCCCTGATGTTCACCTTTTATGGTCCACTGTACAGAACCACTGCAAGTCCTGTTTTTGTACACAAGAGAGAGACAGATGCATACTTCTGTTCTGCCAGTTTTCTCCTTCAGGTGAGTAACATTATATTAATTAGGTAGTTTATGAATTTGTGTACATTTTAAATGAAGTTAACCTTCTGATATTTATAGCACCTACATATATTTTGCCTTTGTATTTTGTTTCATAATATCACACCAGTTCTTTTGAAGTCATTAAGCTACTTATCTGTGTTGTATACCTCTTGTCTAACTCCTCTGACTATCTAACTTCCAAAGATGAGCACATTTTGACATTCTTCCCTTTTGTGGAAGTCTCCATTCTTGGAGACTTTATTTAATGTTCACCACCACCTTTGCTATCCTCCATGACCTTCAGCAACTGGTGCAGCATCGTACTTATATTTCTGACCATCTTGAAGATATGACCAGCATACTTCATCTTTTCGTAATCTCTAATTCTTCTGCTTATGCCGTCACATTTTATTTAACGTTGGACTCTTCTTATCAAGTTCTTATTTGTGTCTTGTCTTACCACTCCTGTCATTCCTCAGGATCTCCTAAGGTAGAAGTGCCTGTGGCATTTTGCTTCTTCTATTTTTTTTTTTTTTTTTTTTTTTTTTTTTGCAAGAGGGGTAGCTGGCCAAGTGCAAAATAAAAAATAAAAATGCCCACTCAATTGCCAGTTCCCTAAGAGAGTCATAGAGTTTATCCTTAAAGTCTGGGACAAATGTGTTGAAACATCTTGAAATGATATCATGTAGGAAGATGGAAATACAGAAGCAGGCAGGGAGTTCCAGAGTTTACCTGAGTAGGTATTATGTTAATTTTCTTCGGAACGACTACTGCTTCTGTGTCAGAGACACCTCTCAATTTAGCAAAATGGCAGCTTTAGAGAAAGATTTTGGGAACTGAATCTTTAACATTGTTTTGTACAACTTGTTGCCAGTTGAGCCATGAGTGATGGCGACTAAAGACCAAATGAATGTTGATCCACATTGGTTGTCTTATTACAATAGTAGTAAAGCTCTTGTTTGCCTGCCCTGCCCGTGTTTCTCTATTTTTACTGGATGGGCATGAAATATTTGAACAAACAATTAACTTTGTTGTTCTCATTCATACCATACAGCTGCTACCTCTGTCACTTGTCCCTCAATTGTATATTTTTACAAGATTTTTTGTTTGTATGTTTATATCTACTTTACAATTGCTATATGCTGGCATATGAAATGAATGTATGTACTGTAATACTTTTTGACCCCTAAATAAATAAAAATATTTGTTTTGCAGAAAGATGGATCTCATTACTTAAAGAAAAGGCTGCAACAAAATGGAGGAATCAACAGAGAATGAGGAGACTAATGGCTGGTGTGGGAAGCATTACCTCAAAGACTTGAGTAGTATTCACAGACTTACAAGTTCAGGCTACAAAAGTGTTCTTATTTGTCAGTGTTGGTCAGATGAACCAGCTGATGCCAAGGTGATGAGAGAACATTTTAATTTTCAAAGTTCTTTTCTTTAATTCTTTTACCAGATGGATATAAACCAATCCTCCTGCTCCTCAGAGCAGCCTACCTTTAAACAAACTCAATTACAAGAGTGTCCAGATTCCACTAGACAGATAATAGGGGATGATTCAAGAGAAATTACTGCAAATACAGATTGTTTAGTTAATGAAAGTAGACATTCCATAGAAATAAGTGACAGTAGTACTGACAAAACTTCATTCAGAGGCAGCTCAGATGTGATCAATGAAAACAATTCTTCAGTGCATGATAAAGATGACGTAGCACTGAACAGTGAAGATAGCTTTGGGGATGAATGTTCCTTAAGTCATGGAGATGGATCCTGTAATCCACTTGGAACTACTGTACTGCAGGATGATAGTGTTGTAGAGTTTTCCTTAACTACAGAAAAAGGTCCGGACACAAACCATGAAATGGAATTGGTCTTGGCACACATTGTAGGTAGTGATCATGAAAACATTCCATCTCAGTCTGTAAAAATGCCTGAGCCACCGGAACACAAAGGGGAGAATGAGGATGAGACACAACAAATTCCTGCAAAGTTTGAAGAGGAAGAAACTGAAGAAACATTAATGAAGATCAAAGCTAAGGAACAATCAAACTCAAGCCAATTTCAAAATGAAATCAGCACACTCCTCTCAGATACATCAGCATTATGCAGCCCGACTTCAGATGTGGAGGTGGGCACAGTAGACTTTTCATCCACACCAAAAGAAAATTTAATGAGGATGGTGTCTGACCTGCTGAATGAGTGTGACTGGCTCAAAAAGGAGAAAGCAAGGTAAGTATTCTAATAAAAAATGAAATTTTATTCTTGAAAATATTTATGATTAGTTTATTATTATACTTACTACAATCCATAATTATTAATTGTTACTTAAATCCCCATTCCTACTGTAAACTTACACCTGTGTCTAACGGCAATGAGAAATTTTCTCTGAATAGACATCTGAACCCATATTCTATCCTTTATCTCTTACCAAGTGCCAAGCCACGTTCATTCAACTCTTTGATGTCCCACTGACTACACATCTGTCTTACAGAAATGTTTGCATTAGTTCTGTTTCTTTTTTTCTCCTTAGTTTCTGTTACTACAGGGAGCTTTGTGTGTGCAATGTAGGAATTTCACTTCAGTATTTACAGGGAGGATTCAGTCCAACCATGCATCATGTCTGGCAGGAGAGATTCTCTGGTGGTATGAGGATGACTTGGTCTCTCTTTGCCCCAGGTTTGTGCAAGGACACTGCAGTGCAGTGAAGGATATCACCAGTTGCGGTGTGTGGGATTGGAATAGTTCCTGCACCCAGTGGTGTGCAAGCAGGTTTCTTGGTACAGGGATTTCTCAATTTATGTGAGGGATACATTCCTAAAGGGATCATGTAGAAGGAAAAATATAGTACAGTATAGAGACGCACTGAATATTGACAAATAAAGTATGTCCACCGCTGGGTCGTATCGCAGAGAAATCATAGATTTTTCACAGTATGCAATGCGACCCACCGGTGGGCAAACACTTTGACGTTGCCAGTGCCTTTGGGTGCTCTCCCAGACAACACTCTGCTCTTCTCGCTTTGCTGGCTTGACCAGCGCTGACGTGACAGCAATTTATTGTATTGCAGTGTGGGAGAGCTCCCCATGCTGCCAAATGCAGGGAATGTGTTAAGTTTGCCATGCATTCCTGCATGGTATTATCAGACAACAGAGAGGGGAGTTTCCTTTTTCTTTTGTTGCCTAATAGAATTCATCACATTTCATTATCTCTCTCTCTCTCTCTCTCTCTCTCTCTCTCTCTCTCTCTCTCTCTCTCTCTCTCTCTCTCTCTCTCTCTTTTTAGGTATATAATTTTTGCTGTCACGTTCACATCTATTTTTACAGACTGGAGAATGAGGTTGATTGTCTTGAGGCTGACAATTCTTCACTGGCATACATGGCACAGATTGAAGCCCTGGAAAAATCCCTGGCACAAGTATGATACAATTTTTTTTTTCTTCTTTTTTTTTCCCTATGAGCTTATGTAGGTGATATAATTATTATGAATGATACTTTGTCATATTCTAGTAGGGATATTTTAGATGTTTGAGTATGCACTTACCTCTATGTTATTTAAATCAGAGTTCGAAATTATGAAACTACCTATATTGTTACATGGTTGTTGATATATTTGTATGCATGGATAATAATTCCATGGTCATTTTATTATTAGATTTATTTAAATGAATAACCAACAACATTTCCAGCTGTGTAATGTGTCCATACTTCAAGTCTTGTTCCCAATCTAGCAGTGTCATTCACTCTTTATTGGTATAATGCCTGTGACCATTTTTCTCAGTGAACTGACATGCAGATAAGACCTGTTGTGGAAGATCTATAATAATTACATATACATTACCACTCTCCACCGCTATTCATAGAGGAGTGTAACTTAATCTCCTGTTTGTTATACTTTAATAAATCTGCATTATTTGTTAAATACACTCGCACCTCAGTATTGTGGACTAAAACTGCGGAACAGTGGTCGAATAAAACTGGTCGCCCACAGATACTGACACGAACGTTAGATTACATTTGGAGTGACTAACATCAACAATTTCATTACAAAGATGGAGAAATAAATGCAGTACTCTACCTTTAATCAACAAAACTATCCAATCTGACAGTATAAGATATCTGTACACATCATGTTCACAAAGTTTAGATTTTTCTTAGCAAATGTATGAAACTGTTTATTTTACACAATTTTCCTCACAGATACACTTCACAGATGCACCACTTTCTTGATCTTGATGGTACAAATGCCTCAGGGTTCCTGAGCACAGGCCCTTAAAATTGAGTTGGTTCATCTTGATTTTGTGCAGTGCTTCTGAAGTGTATTAAAGGGATGTCCATAGTACTGAGATATGGATTAAGGATGTGTACTAAGTTATCTCTGCAATTACAATTACAGAATTATGCACTGCTTTTTGCTTTTCCCATCAGGCTCAGGCAGATGCTTGCAGTTGGGAACAAAAACTTCAGCAGGCTGAACAAAACTACATGGCAGAGAATGTGAAGATACGTACTGACCTAACCACTCGGCTGGAACGGATCACTAAGCAATATGAAGCTGCCAACAAAGACAAGGAGGCAATGGTGATAAAATATGCCACATCTGAGCGAGAGGTAAAGTTACAATTTGCAATAACAGATAATCAAGACTACAGCACACCACTCTTATAAAAGAATTTCTTGTGTGACACTTTTCTTCTACCTTATTCACTGTATTACCATAGGAGTTTTTGTATCTATGTGAGTTTTTACAATTTGATTTCATTGCTTTGAATATTATGTTCTATAATGTTATTTCTTAATCTTACTGGTTTGAGTTCAGTTTGTTAGATTGTGGCCAATGTGTACCATTGATTATAATATTGAAAGGTGCATATTAACATGAGTAGTTACAGTTTTGATCACATATTGGTTGAAAGTACCATATGTGAATAGCAAATAACTGGATACTTTTCCATAGAATTGCACATACAAAATGTGGCTAAAGTGTATATTTGTAAGTAATAGAGTACACTAATTTGAATACAAAGTTTGTTTTGTTTTCCAGGTTATTATTGCCAGAAAACAAAAGGAAGCATTGGAAAAGAGGATGAAAGATATGGAAAAAGAAAGAGAAAATTTACTTAGCAAAAACAAGATGCTAATATCAGAACGGGCACGCATTTGCCAAACCTTAGATGCAAAGGTAAGAATATAGTGATTCATTATTTAAGAATTGCTACATTTTGTTAAGATAATGCCAAAGTTTTCCTTAGCCATTGGTGAGTGATGTCCAGCAACTACTAATATGGCATACATGATATGAAGCTAGATGGGCAGTTAGGATGTTGCTTTAATGAACAGAACCTGCAAGTAATAATATAGGCTCTGTGATTGGCTCAAGGGAGAGTAGGTGAGGCACCAGGATATATATTGTGTCTGTTAAGGATGAAAGACCTATCTCATTTATTCAAAGATTAAAGGGATGTAGAAACATCAAGTCACTAGGGTTTCTGTGTATTTGCACTGCCTACTGGGCAAGTCACACACACCCAAGCACCACCAGTGCCCCTGTGCTGGCACTGACTGCCACACACTATGGACAGCACAAGTTGGCATATTATCAAATAAGTTTATTATTGTAAAATAAAGTTTACAATTAAAGTAATGATAATACTACATAGATGATGAAAAGAAGATATGGACAATCTTTCCTGTTCATATATTCCTCTCTATATCATTCAGACTTGAGTATGTGTTAAAATAAACCTACCTCACATCCATATTCACCTGAACTCAACATGCACAAACCAGGCAGAAAAAGAAAGAGGAGAAACATCTTGTGCAGTAATAGTAATAATAATATCAACAACAACAATTAACCCTAATAGTAGGAATATGGACACTCCCACATTATTGGATTAATATTGGTATACATTTATTGGTTTTAAGGAAGGTAAAAGAAATGTACAGCTCCATCTAGCACCATCTCAGAGTTGTAACATTTCAAATGATTAATTTCTTTGTCAATACTTACTAATAAGCAGTTGCCTTTCTGTCGACCATGAAAAGAAAATGGCTCGAGGCAATGATGTTATGAATGAAATAGGATATCAATGCTGCTGTCTTCCTTCAGGTGCAGAAAAACAATGCCTATCAGCGGGAAATAGACAGATTGAAGGAGGAAATCAATAGTAAAGATATCAAAATCAAATGGGCACAAGCGAAGCTGAAGTCTGAAATGGAAGCTTATCAGGTAAGTCACAGTAATTGATTTCAATATTTGTTATGTATGTAAAGATTAAAGAGTCTTTCATTTCCACAAGCATGGCTGCTCTGATGATGATAAGGTTGGATGGGAGTTCAATACAGTTATTTTTGTGTGTGATGTTGGATATGGATACTACTTGGATGAGGGAAATGAAAGCCAAAGTTGGAAATGTCAGGGAAAAGCTGAATGGAATAGTTGAGTGTGGTGTATGGTAACGTGTGGCTGTATAAGTAACACTTTTGTAGTAATAGATCAGTTTTAAAGTGTGTATATATAGGAGGAAAACTGAAGATGGAACCTGGAAAAGTAGTGTTTTTTGAGAGGAAAGAAGTAAAGCTGTGTAAGTTTGATACTTTAGAGGGTGAGTGTGCGAGCAATAGTGAGGTGGTTATAGGATATAGAATGGAGTTTGATTTCTGCATGAGAAAAGAAAATACTAACATGTTGTTATAAGAGAGAGAGGCATTTTATTTTATTTATTTATTTATTTATTTATTTATTTATTTATTTTTATTTTTATTTTTTTTTTATTTTTTTTTTTTTTACTTTATTTATTTTATTTTTTTATAGTACCTGTGGGTCTACTTGAAGAGTATGTATGGGAAGCACTGTTCAGCTTCCACCCATTAGTGGCGCAGACAATTTTATTTATAGTGGTACCCATATTAGGGCCCATATCCCACGAAGCACATCTTTGGTGTAACCACCTGGGTGTCATGGTGACATGTAGGTAACTTTAAACCACTCGACAAATGGCAGTTCCAAGGCGACACATGGTGGGATTCAAACCTAGGCATGGACGTCTGCCCAATCCCATGCTTACCACCTTATCCACTATGCCACTGCCTCCCTATGTAAAGTTATAAAAATTAGAAATTGTCTATGAATGTGAAGAGAGATTTAAGAAATGGTATTATCCTGATAACATGATAACATTGGCATATGGCTCAAAGATTGAGACCTGGAATAGACCACATCAGTCAAGATTGCAAGCAGTGGGTATTAATTATTTGAGAGCATGTGGAGCAACAAGATGTGAAGGTAAAAGCAATGATGTGTATGAAAAATGGTATATTGAGAGAGTGAGAGAAGAGTTGATGTAGAAAGTATACGTGAGTGGAATTGGAGACCCTAGTAGGACATGAAGATCATTTGTTAAGCAGTAAATAGTAGTAAAAATAAAGTGCTTTGATGGGCAAGAAGGGAGAGGTGGAGGTTCTTGTGTAGCCACTCCTTTGAGAATCATTCTGTGGAGGAAATGAGCAATGTCAGCTTGATTGAATGGTGATAAGTTGGTGAATATGCTTGATAGTTTTAATAATATTAGAATGAAAAGTTGAAATCATTTGGGAATAGAGAAGAATTTTTTTCATTGTAAGAAAATCATGCCATTATATGATTTTCATCTCATCTCTTGCTAAAACAGCTTATATCAAGTCAGGCATTCTGAGGCATCTCTGCCAGTTTTTCTTGCCCCTCCAACTGCTAACTCTGTACAGTGGCCTTATCCATCCTTGTATGGAGTATTCTTTGCATATTTGGGGGATTCCATTCACACAGTTTTATATAGGGTGGAATCAAAAACTTTTCATCCTATCAACTCTCTTCCTCTTACTGACTGTCTTCAGCCGCTTTCTCACCACCAGAATGTTGCATCTCTTGCTATCTTTTATTGCCATTTTCATGCTAACTGCTCTACTGATCTTACTAACTGCATGCCTCTCCCCCCTCCTGCTACCTCGCTGCACAAGGCTTTCTTCTTCCTTTCACCTCTATTCTGTCCAACTTTCTAAAGCAGGAGTTGACCAGTATCTTCATCATTCATGCCTTTTTTTTTTTATTCTATACCATGTGGGTTTTTCACGGGAATTTATGGGCTAAAGGGGATACTTTTTGGATACCCCATCTCAAAGCCCACCCGCTAGGAAACCGTTGCCCCGAGTGAGGAAGCCCAACCTACACTCTCTCTCTGGTAAACTCTGGAACTCCCTGCCTGCTTCTGTATTTCCGTCTTCCTACGACTTGCCTCCATTTAAGAGGGAGGTTTCAAGATGTTTGTCTCAGAATTTTGGCCTTTTTTTTTTTTTTTTTTTTTTTTTTTTTTTTCTAGGTTGGCTTCCCCCTTTGCATGAAAAAAAGGAATTATTATTCAATTTATTATAATAATCAAACCTTTGAAATAACTCATCTTAAATTTCAGCATAAAGTGTTGTGTGTATGTGTATACTATTGTGATTTGATCATTTTGAAGTAACATTTACATACAGATAGTGTCATTTTTTCTCATTTGTTTACTTATTCATCTATTTATTTCATTATCGATGATACCAATTCATTTAATTTTTATTTATTTTATTTGTTATCTTTTTATTAGGAATTTTTATAAAGATATATCAGTGAAAGAATTATGCAGAACAAGCACAATATTAGAATCAGTACACAGAATGGGAACAGAGATGTTTAAGGAGACTCTGAATAAGTAGAGCAGAAGCTGATGTCCTTTTATAATGTGGCCTCTAATCCAATAGGAATGCCAAGGAAAGTTGGACCGTGCCTTAACCAAGATCACAAAACATGAAGAGGAGCTGAGAACCATCAAGGAGGAAGCTGAGAATACTGTGCAAGCAGCTAAGGAAGATGAAAATTCTCGAGCTAATGTCCTTGGTGAGTTCAGTATTGTTTCTCATACATCTTGAGATCCATTTTGAGGCAAAGTTTAGAGCAGCTTATTTTTACCAGGAAGCAGGTAAAGAATGTAATTGATTTTCATGTATTCAGTCAAGGCTACCAAGGAACTGTATGCTGTTAAATATCTATGAAAAATTTTATCAAAATTTTATATATATGTAATTTCATACATTCATATTTAAACAGACATGCAATTAAAAGAAGAAAAGGCACGACTTATCATGGAACGTCAGGTGAATGAAGATCGAGGCTCAGCTTTCACCAAAATTACAGCAGAATTGGAGGAACTTAAACATAAGCATCAGGCATTAGAGGAGGAAGCTACATCTCTTAGAACCAAGGTGAGGGGTGATATGGGTCACATTATAACCGCTAGTTATATTCTGTATTTCTTTTCTAACTGTTTCATGCTAATAATATAATGGTTGTCAGTTCTTAAACCTATTGTATACAGCTTTGCTGGATTTCTGCTCAGGGGAGTTATGTATTAAGTATAAGTAAATATCACCAAATGAACAATATTCTGTGGATCATCACCTTGCAACAAAAAGTCCATTATATCGCACAGCATCACTCCTTAACCCCATCGTTACCGACCCGTCAACCTTATGTAAACAAGACGTTTCGCTGCCAAACAGACTGCCCACGCACTCCTCCGCATTGTCCGTGCGGTAGTCTTCAGCTTCTTCTCACAAACACCCTGTTCACACTATATTTATTTTTATGTTTTCTATCAGAGAAACCCCACAACATGTCATTTGAGTAAAAAAAAATATGCAGCACGTGTGTTGGTCCAGAGACACAGAGCAGCAATCACATCTTTCCCCATCCCATGAATAACCGAAAACAGTGTAGATCACTCATTGCACTAGCTTCATGATGTAGAATAATACTAGGATGTACAGTGTAGATCACTCATTGTACTAGCTTCATGATGTAGAATAATACTAGGATGTACATCAGGAAAATCAGTGTTACATGTAGGTAGAGGGTTAGGTCTGGTGTCAGAGAATGGGTCTGAAAGAAGTGTGAAATTTGTTTGTCTACCAGCAGCTGTGGGGGGTGAGGCAGGAGGGCTGCATGACAGGCCACTGCTTGCAGACAACGTCTCAATACTCTCATCGCCGCTGCTAGCATCACTCTCTACATCACTGATAGCTTCAGGATCAAACAAAGTATCATCACCTTCCATTGAGTCATCAGACCCCTCAAATTCACTTATTGTCCCACCATCAAATTCATCTTCACTGTCAGTTGTAGAGACATCCATAATTGCGAAGTAAATCCGCGCGTGCTACCACAAAAAAACTTAAGGTAGCACTGAACAGAAGCTAGAGAATATTGCATTGCGGCACTCGACAAGCATGTGTTGCCATACGTAGGTCAGAAAATATGATGTATAAAAAAATATATAATATGATGATTGGTTTTCACAAATTACGTCACAGGACTGACAATAACTCATTGGTCAAAGTTTATGACGTTTCAAACCATCCCACGAATGGCTGCAGCCTTATGTTTGTAAACACAGACACTTGCCACCATGTGGGTAGAAATAACCCAGAAACCGAGGCCTTGAGAGCCCTCAATACACACAGCTTACAACCGTGGCATGTGCGTGTCACGGGGAGCGCACTCGGTTTCTGGCGCGTGAACTCAGCCGTGACACGCACGTGTCACAAAACACATATCCGGTACTGAAGGGGTTAACAATTACTTAGAGTGTACTGTAGTACATATAATTACATGCAATGAGGGTCATGTTTTTTTTTTTTTTTTTTTTTTTTTTTTTTCTAACACTATTGCTTAAGTATGAGCATTGGTATAAGGGGAAGAAAAAGAAAGAAAAAAAATAACATGACCAATATTGTATCACTTGGTACTTCATACTAGATGGATATATTCTGCACACACACACATACACATGAACATGCATATATACCACATGACATCTGTTGAAGTCACCCTTAAATGATGAGGAAGCTGGACATCACAGTTATGTCTGGTTTTGTCATGCTACCAGATGATGGTTAGGAAAAGTGAACCTGATAGCATAATAGGGATGAAAGAGTGGAAAAGATGGGAAGGGAATGGATGGTGTTACTGCTGGGACTGTGTAGAGAAACAGTGAAAGGATGATTGAGTCTTTGAAGGAGATTTTAGAGAAAATGTGGCATATTAGACGTAGAGATAATTAGTATACAGGATACTTTTTTTTTTTCTCCTGCTTGTCTTTTGTTTGTTGTCTACAGTTGCCAATCTAGAGGCCTGGCTCTGGAGCGATCCCAAGCCACCTGTAGCTTCAAGATCAAGATGTTAGTGTTGGTAAAGCATTCTTTTGATCTTTCAGTCTTCATTAGTTCTAGTTGCTTGTTTATTTCCAGCTTACATCACGTGAGATAGAACAAGATGAAATGGAAAAATTATTTTCCTGCCTCAGAGCAGAAGTAACAACTGCACGGCAGGAAGCCTCAGATCTCAGTCATCAGTTGTCAAATTCTGCACATCTTCAGCAGCAATTGACAAGGTATGATGTAGTTTGGTTATCATTATTGTGAATGTTTATTATCCCAATTTAAATTGAATCAGTAAGATCACAGACATATTCTGTTTTTTATTTTTCATTACTGGTATTTGGTTTTATGTTTTCAAGTGAATGTGAGCTAGTTAAGGAATAAGGTAAAAATTAGAAAAGAAATCGTGAAAGGAGAATGTGTGGAATATTTTGAAAACCCATTGAGTTAGACAATAATGTAAGGCATTTGTGATTTTATTGGAAATGGTAAATGTTGGAGGATGCATGAACAAGAAAAATCAAGCAGGGAGAAGTGATGAAAGCTGTGGGAATGTGCTCACTGCAGGAAGGGAAAGAGTGAATGGAAAAGGAGTCAGAATTCTCAAGGTATTTAGTTGCATTTTTCCTTCATTCTTTCCTGGTCCATCATCATCATTATCATCATCATCATCATCATCATCATCATTAAATACTTGGCTACTTAGAGAAAAATTAAGTTGTTCTCCATTATCAAGGCATAAAGTGTGGTGCAGGAAACTTAATAACAGTTTACATATCTTTGTTGTTTACTGCAGAGAAAAAGAACAACTAGAACGTGCCATTGAGGAGGTTGACCGACTACAGTCCACAAACAATGAGCTGGAAAATGAGCTACTTGCTTGTCGGCAAAAGGAAGCTGAGTTACTAGCCTTCACACAGAAACTGTCAGATAAAAATGTACATATCCAAAGTCAGTATTCTGCACTTCAATCAAAGGTAAAGTAATCATTGAAGTTAGAGGTTGTGAGAGAGCTAGCTTCTGTAAGTGACAAAAACTGAAACATGACTTATGCTTACTGAACTGATAAACAGATAATCATAATACTGATGGAGAAAAAAAAAAAAAGGAAGCAGTTAAATGTTATAGTTCATGACACAAGGTCTGGCATAATAATTTTGTCATGTAAGAATACTCAGACACATTTAGTAAGTGGCACTAGCTGGTGAACTTATGTGCTAATTAACTGAAATATTAGTTTGTTTGTTTTATTTATTTATTTATTTATTTATTTTTTTTTTTTAGATATGCAGTAGATTGAGTTTGTATTCTGATCAAGATCTGAAGTTATTTGTTATCTATAACCCAGTACCTTGCAACTAAATAAAGAACTTATAGTTAACTGCAGCATGCTTTAAAACAGACCAAACCACATCAGCTTGCAAGAAGATAAGAGCATTAGTCAGTGACATATCTCATGTTTGGATGTCCTCAGGTGCCAAGTTTGACATATTAGACTTCACATGGGATTATAATCCTTATTTTTTTTATAATTATTATATAAATATGTAATAAATATATTTTGCTACATGTAAAGCAGGCTGGCCAAGGTTTGATAAGTTGAAGAACAAACTGTTTAAGTGTTTTTCTGTTGAAGGATAAATTAAAAATAAGGAGATTAAAGCAATAGGAGAGTAGTTTAAGGGATTAGAATGATTATCCTTTTTTAGAAACAGGCTGAATGTAGGCAAACTTCCAGCAAGCAAGAAAGATAGAAGTCAATAGACAGAGTTGAAAGAGTTCAGCCAGGCAAGGTGCAAGCATTGAGTCAAGAGTTCCTGAGAACAAAAAGATAGATCACTAAGCCTTCTGAGGGTTTAGACCAGCAAGGGCATGGAAAACATTATTGTAAAGGATTTTAATAGATGGCATGAAGTAGCCAGAAGGGAGAAGAGAGAGAGGGAGAAATAAGCCCTGAATTGTAAAGTTATTAGCAAAAGCTTCAGAGAAGGCTTCAGCTTTAGAGAAAGATGTAATGGCAGTGATACCATCAGGATGAAATAATGGAGGGAAAGATGAAGAATTAAAGTTATTGGAGATGTTTTTGTCTCAAGGGGAGGTGAATCTTTAAAAAATTTTATGCTTTCTGTTAATGAAGTAGTTTTTGTTAAGTTGGAGAAAAGACTTGGCATAATTCCAAGTAGAAATATAAAGTGTATGAGATTCAGGTGATGGAAGGCTCGGGTAACCTTCATGAGTCGCCTCTCTATCATATATAGGATGAGAGCAGACTTTGCAAAACCAACCTTTGGAGGGTTTAGGTTGAGAGGAAGAGTAAGGAATGTATATCTTCATGCCTGGCACTGTCACCTTTGTTATTAGCTTAGCACATAAAGATGGGTCTCTGGCACAGAAGGAGTAGTCATTCCAAGGAAAATTAGCATAATATCTCCTCAGGATCCCCAAGTAGCTGAGCCGTAATGCCAGAATATAGATAAGAGGTTGTGATTGGAAGAGCCCAGAAGAAAGGGTAACAACAAAAGCAGAAGAATTAGAGGTTAGGGAAAGATCAAGGATTTGGGTGTATTTCCAAGACAGTCAGGAATATGAGTAAGGTGTTGCACTAGTTGTTCTAAGTTATAGAAGATAGCAAAGGCAAAGGTTATTTCACCAGGATGTTCAGTAAAGTGAGATTTTGGCATTTCAGACACAGCTGACAGAAATTGAACATGAAGAGCTAAAAGCAGAAGTGGAGGAACTGAAGCTACAAAAAAGCAAGCTGAAAGCAGAGTTAGCAAAGGAAAGCCAGAAACACAATATTAAGGTAAACACAAATGCTGTGATTCCTTCAGAAATATGATATAAACTATAGTAACTTGTCAAGTGATGAAAATATTATTGCATTTTATGAAATGTATGAGAATTGCAGTAGTTATGTGGTACAAAATAAGTTGATCATGGGGTGAAATAAAATATCAAATTAGTTGTTGCTGAAAAGATATGTGATGTGTAGCTATAGAGAGAAGACAAGGTAAAGAGAATCAAGAGAGAAAAAAGAGGAATTGCTAAATGTAGAAGAGATTGTTTGAGTAGAAAGGAATAGTGAAATGGGAAGATATAGTGCTGGAATATGTAGCAATAAGTGATAAGACAAAATGCAAAACACTGAAGCATACAAAGATTTTATGTTGCAAGATCTTATTCAAGTGATCTCTTAGACAATGTTTAATATTGCAGCTGGAAAGCCTAAATCAGCAGCTGACAGAAAAGACAGAGGAGGCCAAAAAGCTAACAGTCAAAGCTTCAGATTTGGAGAATGAGGTACAGGTTCTCAACAGGAAACACAATAATGCCCTCAAAGTAAGTCACAGCTGGTTCATGTGTAATTTTGTTATTGACTTTTTACATGAATTTTTCCATGATGAGTCTTTACAATTCTAGATATTAGAAAAGACCATCTACAATGAGAAAATGCATTGTTCATATTTTACACATAATACCACAGGATTTCCATATTCCTTTTGCTTCTTATAGATTTTTGTTATAAAGGCAGAAAGTTTAGGGTTTTCTTCTTTAGAGTAGTTATATCCTCTCTCTCTCTCTCTCTCTCTCTCTCTCTCTCTCTCTCTCTCTCTCTCTCTCTCTATATATATATATATATATATATATATATATATATATATATATATATATATATATATATTTATATATACACACACACACACACACACTGGTACCTTGAGATAGGAGTTTTTTGAGATACAAGCTATGATTTGGTAAATTTTTTATTTAGAGATACGAGCAAAATTTTAAGATACGAGTCGTACTCGGGGATGTTGCCGCTACAGTCAGCAGCTCGGCTCATCGGGATAGCTTCAGCTGAGCTAGTATCTACATGTTTCCCATAGATCTCATGCACTGTGATTGTTCTTTCATCATTTTCACACTATTTACTGACCTTTATATATATATATATATATATATATAGAGAGAGAGAGAGAGAGAGAGAGAGAGTGTGTGTGTGTGTGTATTTGTGTGTGTAATTCACCTCGGTCGCCTGCTGGTCACCCAGCCAGTCTTCCCCATTACGGAGCGATCTCATAGACCGATCTTCGGGTAGGACTGAGACCACAATACACTCCACACACCGGGAAAGCGAGGCCACAACCCCTAGAGTTACATCCCATACCTATTTACTGCTAGGTGAACAGGGGCCACACATTAAGAGGCTTGCCCATTTGCCTCGCTGCGCCAGGACTCGAACCCAGGCCTCTCAATTGTGAGTCGAGCATGCTAACCACTACACTACGCGGTGTGTGTGTGTTTCACTGTTTGATCTGCTGCAGTCTCTGAGAGACAGCCAGACGTTACCCTACGGAACGAGCTCAGAGCTCATTATTTCCGATCTTCGGATAGGCCTGAGACCAGCCACACACCACACACCGGGACAACAAGGTCACAACTCCCCGATTTACATCCCGTACCTACTCACTGCTAGGTGAACAGGGGCTACACGTGAAAGGAGACACACCCAAATATCTCCACCCGGCCGGGGAATCGAACCCCGGTCCTCTGGCTTGTGAAGCCAGCGCTCTAACCACTGAGCTACCGGGCATGTATGCGTGCATGCGTGTGCGTGCATGTGTGTGTGTGCGCATGTATTATTTCTTTCATAAAAAGATCTCAGATACTGATGTACTGTTGCTGCTTTGGCCATATGAACATCTTTGAGGCATGTCAAAAATTAAATAAAGCCGTCAACATTCAAGTGACGGCTGATGAATTACTATGTGCTTGAAATGTACAATATCTGGACCCTGGCCAACCAAGTGTATGTATAGTTACTATAGTTCAGTAGGATTAAAATTTCATTCACTAAAGAGTTAGGTCACAATGTTATCATCTGTAATTGATATAAAGACAGGTTGTATATATGACTATAGTACTTAAAGGTTTTCCACTAAATGTAACCCTTGTATATAAACAGCCCCTCCATGTAAGTTACTTTTCAGTAGCAAATGTATTTTGGTGTATTTAACAGACTTGGATAAAATATTTGTTTTATAGATATAACAAGTCTTTCCTTATTTACCAGGACATAACAAGAGAAATGCAGAAACTCAGAAGGCGTCTAGATCTTCAAGAGAATGGCAGTAGTGGTGGCAATGAGAGTATCTCTGGAGGAGTGTCCAGTGGAAGGTCCTCACAGTCTGTCACTCCACATGACAATCTCTCCCAAGGATCCAGAGCATCGTCCAATACCTCTCTCAACACACTGGAGTACCACAATGACACCAGTTCACAGACCCAGGTAACCACTGTTGATACAATAATTCCCTATTATACAAAAGATATAAGGACTGAGATGTTTTATCCATTTTTCTCATAGCAAATATTTTCAGATTTAACACTTTGAAAATGGATTCTTGAATGCTGACACTTTTACTGCACGTTATTGTAGATATTGTCAGTGAATGTGAAAACATAAATCTGATTGTATGTCATCAATAATAAAAATATAATATTACAGTAGTTCAAAGTAGTATATAAATAATTCGAGCAAATAATATCTCAAAATTTGTACTCTCTCCAACATGTCAGACATGTCCGAGATGTCAGGTGTAGTGATGGCTGTGGGGAGTATGGTTGTGAGGTCTGTTCTGCCATGAAGACTCACCTACGTGTGCTGGACTCGATGCATTGTGCCAGAGTACGCTTGACTACTGGTGCTTTCCTGTCTTCCCCCATTCCTAGTCTCCTTGTCGATGCTATTGTCCTGCTTATATATTGCGGTGTCAATCCTCATTCTTGCAGCTGTGGTTTCTGTGCCAGTGCCTCCCTGAATCGGTTCCCTACCACTTGATCTTACATATAATGCATATAATGCTCATCTTAATCTTTCCAAACTATTTGAATTTTGGGCTGTGTTTCTTGTGATGGCACTGTCAATCCCTTCTCTTCCCATTTGCCCTTATGGATTTCTCAAGGTGTCTGTCTGTCTCCCTAGCATAGATAGCAAGAGGAATTTGCCACCTACAGTGTCTTGTGCCTTATTCTTAGAGCACTTTTCATTCTGATTGAATACTAGTCTTTACAGATGGTTCTAAATGTGCTGCCAGTGTTGGTTTTAATGTTGTGTTCTCCTTTTGCCAGGGTGGTAGTCTTCCAGTCACTGCTTCAGTGTTTACCATGGAGCTTTCTGCAATAGTTCTTGCTTTACAAATTATTTTTACACTCGGTCATCTTTCATGATTTTTAGTGATTCTTGTTGCATCAGTTCTCCTTTGCATTCATTTAGCTCATCTGTTAATTGTCTTGTTTTCTTCACTTTTGAGTGAAGAAAACAAGACAATTAACAGATCAACATGTTGTTATGTTGAGATATGTTGAGTTCTGTTGTATCCCAGGATACACCGGTGTCATTGAGAATGAATGAGTTGATGCACTTATTTGGGAGGCATTGGCTCATGCTTCCATGTCAATCATTGCTATTTGCCAGGAGAGGTGGGATGCTCGAGGTGGAAGAGTTTACCAGAATTGTCACATACATCCCTGGTCTTATGCTCATGTCTGAGACTGATGCTCATAGTGACCCCTAGCTTGTCTGCAGGTAGATCACACTCAACTCATCCACAGTTACCTGATGTCCCGTGATTACCAACCATATTGTGACAACTGTCTGGTTCCTCTTACTGTGCAATACTTACTGGTTGAGTGCTTGAGTTTGATCAACCTCAGACAGTGTTTCCTTCACTGGTGTTGCAGTGCAGACAGGGTTTTCAGTCTCAATCATGTGCTTGGCCATGCATTTCTTTCTCTAGGTTATGATGTGCTGCGTTTTCTATAGGAGGTTGGCCTCCTTTCTTTATTGTAAAGATTTTTGCATAACAATCCACTAGCAATTTTTTTTCATGTTCTTACCCTTTTTAATATTGTCTTTGTCTATTTTATTTATCTGCTACCTTTAGTTTTTGCGAATTACTATTTGTCAGCAGTGCCATACGATCCATGTTGTTGCAGCATTTGAACTCAGCGCTCAGTCTCTACAAGGATCTTCAACTCATCAGTATTCTTGAATAACCTTATCCTTAGCATACCTTTCCTTTCAGGACCACTTGCCACCCTTAAATGATCCAATGGTCACACAGCAACTCCTTGTGGACCGCATTATCAAACTTCAGAAATCAGCAGCTAAACGTGCTGAAAAGATGGAATTCCTGGAAGAACACAATGCCCAGCTGGTTGGGGAGCTCAAGAAAAAATCTCGCATCATACACCATTACATCATGAGAGAGGAGGCTGGTGCTCTAGCAAACTCAGCATCAGACACCTCAAAGGTTAGCAACTTTTAGTAGAACCAATACATTTGGGGATAGATTTCCATGAATAATGAGAATCTATTATACTACCAATATATGTTATTATTGATGCAGTGCAGATTTGAGCTATCCACCCCTCAAAAAAACACTATTGTCTAAAGCTATCAAAGGCCTGTAAGAATCTCCAAATATTTCCAGTATTTATTTTGTTTTGTGTTCTCCCTCAAAGGATCTCGTTTGTTTTACCTGATCCACTAACAGTTCAAATACACTGAACCATCAGTTTATCATGGGGTTAAGTTCCAAAGCCACTCACAAAGTACTGGAATCTGTGTTACATTAATGATAACCCTAAAATGCTTATTTATTGTCTTTATTAATACATAAACTGAGCTATAGGGTTCTGCAGTCATACCTGTAGTGAGCAATTATTATCTGCCCCAAAAATGTTTTAAAAAATTATTCATACTGTTATATGATGAAAACTTCCATAGAAAAATAAGGGAAACCAAATATTAGTTCATTACTGTTTATACATTATTTTAGATGTAATGGTGTAGTGAAGCTACAAAGTATATCACTTGAAGCTGCAGGCAATGAGTGATTAGCATTTTGTTGCACTGATGTATAATTATTGTGGTGGTGAGGGAGCTGATATAGATAGTTATTATTGTTAAGGATAAATTCAGATACTTTAGATAGGAGGATAGTAGGATAGTATGAAAGATGAAGTCACTTTTTAGCAACAGGCTGAATGTAGGCAAACTTCCAGCAAGAAGGAAAGGTTGGTGTTGATAGACAGAGTTGAAAGAGTTTGATTAGGCAATGTGCAAGTACAGAGGCTCAGTTTAGGAGAACAATAGGGCCTGATCCCATCAGGTCCATGAATCTTCCAAGGATTTAGGCCAGCTGGGGAATGGAAAACATCTCTGCTAATAATCTTAATGGTTTGCATGGAGTAACCAGAGAATGGGGGAGAGGGAGGAACATGACCTGAGTCATCCAAGGTAGAATTATTAGCAAAGGTTTGTTTGAGCAGAGTTGAGCTTTAGAAATAAATGATAAGGCAGTAGTGTCATTAGGTTGAATAAAGGAAAGATGGAAAAGCAAAGTTATTGGGTATGTTTTTGGCCAGGTACCAGAAGTCACAAGGGGAGTAAGATCTTGACACTTTTATTTTTTGGGCTAGTTGGAGAACTGACCCAGTATTAATAACATTTTTATATCAGTCTTCCAATGCTGCTACCAGGATACCAGGTTCAAAGAAACAGGTGCGTCCTCCAATATTGGTTGCAAAAACATATACTAGTGTAGTTTTAAAGCATACTTAAAGGTGCTTATTGATTCTTGCATATTTTTTATCAATATGTAAAGGCATACAATTCATACAAACTAAAATCCACTTTGTCTCTTCTCAGGCTGAGTTGATGCGGCATGGTGGTATCATGGCATCAGTGTATGGATCAGCACCTCGGGATGGAACTATGACTCTTGAGCTCTCCCTGGAGATTAACAGAAAGTTGCAGGCAGTCTTGGAGGACACTCTGTTAAAGAATATAACTTTAAAGGTACGCCAGCTTTATTTTGTATAACTCTTGGTAATTTAAGTCATACTGATTATTAATCATTCTCATATTAGGAGTAGTAACATATCAATTAAGTAACTATTATCAATTTCCTGTGAATGTAAAAGTAGGTGTGTGTGTGTGTGTGTGTGTATTTGTATTTCACCACGGTCATCTGCTGGTCACCCAGCCAGCCTTCCCGATTGTGGAGCGAGCTCAGAGCTCATAGACCTATCTTTGGGTAGCACTGAGACCATAACACTCCACACACCAGGAATGCGAGGCCACAACCCCTCAAGTTACATCCCATACCTACTTGCTTCTAGGTGAACAGGGGCTATACATTAAGAGGCTTGCCCATTTTCCTTGCCGCTCCCAGGACTTAAACCCAGGCCTCCTCGGTTGTGAGCATAGAGAGAGAGAGAGAGAATTTCTTCCCTTCTTTCAGCCTGAATTCTGGTAATACATGGTCACTTTTACATTCCAAGTTATTGAGTATCTGTGGTTCTTTAGTAAATACTAAGTCCAATCGTGATGGTTCTTCATTTGCTCTATACCTTGTGCTGTCCTTCACCCACTGAGTTAGCATATTGTCCACTGCTAGAATCAATTAGTGTTTGTCCCCAAAAATGTTTCTCCTCCCTCAGTTGTCAGGTTTTCCAAAACTATTTCCTTGCAATTAGTCACCCATCACATGCTTTTACTCTTTTCAATTAGTCTCTGTAAACAATCTCTGGTATCATTAAGCATGTTCCCGTATTCTTCATTTCCCCATGATTCTGTTGTGAGTGGGGCATAAACAATGGCAGTTCCTTTTTCTTTCTCCTTGAATCCTTACTCATGTTTGCAGCACTTCAGCACTCTCTTCTCCATAAGTTATTTCATCCACTTGCAGCTCTTTCTTTACAAGTAACATCACTCTTCCTCCTTTTTTTGTTTCTCTATTCTTCTTCCATATATTGTAGCTATTTTCCGCAATGTCCAATGCTCCAAATCTGCCATACAATTTTGACTCAGTTAATCCCACAATGTCAAACTTTTTTCCTCTTAAATAATCATTCAACTATTTTTGCCGTTAAAAATACCATTTACATGTGCGTGTGGCTTTTAATACTCTTCTTTTTCTAGTGATACTTATTTTTATTTCCCTTTTGTTTTTGTCCTTGTATACCACTTCCTCAGTCTCTTGTTGTTTACTTTCCAGTAGTAGCTCATCCTCTCCTCTGCTGTTCTGTTTAAGTTTTTTCTTTGGCTGTTTCCCATAGCTGCCTGAGTTTAGCTCTTTCCTCTTTGTTTAGATCGCATCTCAACCATACATTTTCATATGCTTCCTTCCTTCTCAGCCTCCACGAGTCTGCCAGGATTTCAGTGCCTGCTTGCAATTTTATTCTAAGCTTTAATGGACACGTTTTTCCCTCCAGTATTTCCCCAGTCTCTACACTTCTTCAGTTTTTTCACTCAATCTCTTGCCTTCCTCTTCACCATCCTTCACCTCCATCCATACTTTCTCGGCCTACTTTTTCTCATATTCTTTTTCATGTCTAATTGGCATAACTTTCCCCTTTAAGGGGGGAGTCCGGTTTAGATCGGGGGTGCCATATCTCCGGTAAATATGCATGAATCGCTCTGATTTTTATGTTGTGAAGTATTGGCATCATTTACATCAACATTAGACATTGACCCCCATTCTTGTCCCCCTCCCCCCCTCCAACTACAACTACAACTACAACGAAAATTTAAAAGCGAATCTCCGTCGTTATTATTGGCCCCACAACCTTCATTTTTCTGTGACTTAGAGACGTTATAATATGAAATGTTTCTTCGTCGTTAGATTTTTCATTTCAGCTTTTGAATTTGTTTTATGATTTTTTTTTTAAATGTTTTTTTTTTTGCCTTTTTTTGACCAAAAAAATATTAATATAAAATTAAACCAGACATACATAAAAAAACAGCGACGATGATTTGAAGAGAAAGTATTCCTCTGCCTTTTAGTCTTTGTTTCATTGAAATCAAGCTAAAACTGGCTCCAAGGTTAACGTTAGAAGGGGAATAACTTATGTTTTGAGATATGGGCTGAGAGAGGTCGCAATCCCGTTAAAACACACTGGAAGGTTTTTCAGGTTTACTGAGCCCTGTGACCCACCGAACACTGAATACCACACAGACTCGTCGTCAGTCTTGCCATATCATATCCACACAAAAAAAGTTCAGATTTTAGCATTTTTTCGTAGAATTGGGTGGAAAAAAACTTACTCTGCTGATGTAAACAAACGCACAGCTGCACGTGGTTGAGCGCGGGACCTTTAAACGGGATTTAAAGGGAAACTATCGCAAGTTTCCTTTTAAATCTTTGCGAGATAGTTGCCAAAATGTATACCTACCAAATATATTTTTTTCACAAAAAGTCATTTTTTTTATATTTTTGGGGTCTCCAAAGCGGACTCTCCCCTTAATCCAAAGACAACAATGCACTTTTTCTTTTCCACAGTATCCCTAGTCAAATTTCCCCTTTCCTTAATTACCTTTCCTCCTGTTCCCTTTCCTTGGCCGATTCTTCTGTAATCTTTTTAAAAACTAACTTTCTGCTGGTCCTGGTCCATCTTGCAAGAATTTTGCTTTTCAGTTATTTTCCTCACTTGATCTTCATTATCTTCCATTTTGTTTTCACCAGCACAAACTTTGTTCTTCAGGTCATCATAGTTTTTCTTCAGAATTTCCGTGTTTGCCTTCATGATCTCATTGTCCTTTTCCACAATATTTAGCCTAGCCATTAGTTCCTTCACTAGGCCCTCCAGTTGTATGACCCTTCTCTTCAGTAGACTCTCTCTGGTGTTTCAGTCATCAAACCTGTCCTCCAGTCTGAATCCCAAGAAATCATGTCTAGGAAACTCAAACCTACCACTGGGTGTAAATAAACACTCCTCGCCTTCATCTATTTTGGTTCTCACTTTGTTTCTTGCTCCTTTTTCAATGTTATTGACATTTTAACTCTGCCACCTAGACAGGACACCACTAAAACATCACTCTTACCTTTAGTTAACACTCTAGACAAAAGATATTCTTAGTGGCTTGAAATGATATCAGAACAGAGCGCGTTGTGGACGTACGTGAGAGAGAGAGAGAGAGAGAGAGAGAGAGAGAGAGAGAGAGAGAGAGAGAGAGAGAGAGAGAGAGAGAGAGAGAGAGAGAGAGAGAGAGAGAGAGAATGTGAGAGAATCAGTCTTAATTTCCATAGAAAAAAATTTACGGACGATTAAAAATAAATAAGAGACATTAAAGGTTGAATTTCAGTCTGAGACAATTTTTAAATATTTTCTTTTGAGCAATAATAATGGCAATTTTTTCCTTTCAGGAGAACCTGAACACCTTAGGAGATGAGATAGCAAAGATTTCCCAACAGAAACAAATTGGCTCCAAGAAATGATGACTGTAACAATTGTAGGATGGCACCATGTTCTGCCCTCACCATGTAATATAGATATATATACATATATATGTTATGTACAAAAAAATTCTTTTTACTGCCACTTTAAATGACAGATAACATACTGTATTATCCTCCAATAATTCTTTTCCTGTTTAAAAAGAAATAAAAACAATTGATATTGATGGCTTTTTTTTTTTCTTTTCTACCTGAAACTAGACCTCTCCTGTGCATGGCTCCAATGGGACCGATCGCGATCTGTTATGTAGGTGCCTTCAACTGCCAGATGGGTTAATTATTTCACAGCAAGTTGGTCAACTGGAACATACTTTTCTGCACGTTTTGTAAATATTAAATGGTTTAATAAAATAGTTATAATCTATCTAAGAATGTACTCGTGGCATATAAGCTAAAAAGTGGAAATATTTATATATATGTAGAGCGCTCTTCTTTACCATCTCCATTTCTGGGACAAAAAATAGAAAAGATCATTAATAGGTAAAGCGTAGCTTTAATGCCTTTTCTTTCCATAAAAATCAATAAGAATTATATTCATACAGAAAATCACAACAATTAATAGTCTTAAGAAACTAACAGTATAGAGGATATTGTCTGACATGCACCGAGATTGTTCTATCGAAACAAACAAATCTAGCGTGTTAAGAGCCATCGCCACACTCGCTACACGACTTCACTAAGGATAACACTATAGATATTAGTGAGGATGAACTTAGAAAATGGACAGTACCAACTCTGAGAAACTTTGATATCAAAAGTTCGCTTGTTGTGATTCAGTTAGGAAAATTCGGTTTCGGTAATGTTGGCCAGGTTATTTCGGCACTTTTTTTTTTTTTTTTTTTTTTTTGTAAATGCTACTCAGTGATATTTGCTCTACGCTTTTTGAGTAGAGCATTATCCTATGCAGAAACTCTGACAATTTTGTGATAAGGTATATATGTACTATTAGACTTACAAAAAATAATATGATGGGACACTGGTACATCCATACTTTGCACCATTAGGAAAATATATTTGCATATTTTTATGTCATGTTCAATCAGACACATAGTAAAATAACCAAACGTTTATATTATGAGGAATGTAGGCATGAATATCAATATATATATTTTTCTAATAGGGCTTCCACAAGAGCGACAGTTCAGAGCGATAGGCAGGACCAACTTGTGAATTAAACCAGCTGGCGAACAATGAAAACTACACAGATCGCGTTTGGTGCCATTTGCATCCCTATCTGGATCTCTTCATCAGGGGCCGTATTCTACAAACCATCATAGCTGGTGACCTGTTCCTAGCGAGACAAAATGGCACATTTTAGACATAATATCTACGACGCAGTCATAAGTACTCAGACAAGGTTCATCTTGTTATATCACTGCCAATGACCGTCTTAACTCGTCAACATTACGGGAACACAATCCCCAACAGTTTTTATTATGAATTTTACCACAAAAATCAGTAATGAAAACTAAATAATACTTTTCTTTGATACAATAATGTTATTACAGACAACTGCCAGGAAGGGTATGATCAGTTTTCACAAAACTCAACAAACCTTGCCCCACACAGCCTATGTGTGTTGGGTTGTTGGGCATAATTTCCTATTTATCATGTTTCTTCTTACTGTTCCCAAATTACTAACATGTCAAAATAATTTAGTTAAAAGAAAATTATGTCAAGAATCTACTTCTTTCTACATATTCAAAGTTGACAAATTATGAGCAGTAAGAGGGTCAGTGGAGTGACGGTCAGGAATTCTGAGACCTGACAATAACTGCATAGAATACGGCCCGAGGGTCTAAGAGTAGAACTGTTCACTCCTAGCTGACCCATGAAGCCTACCCTATTTCCATGAAGCTATTGCTAATCGGACACACACACATATACACGTACGTCCACACCGTGCTCAGTTCTGATATTATTCTAAACCACCAAGAATATCTTCTGTCTAGAGTGTTAACTAAAGGTAAGAGCTATGTTTTGGTGGTGTCCTGTCTTGGTGGCAGGGTTAAAATGTCAATAACATTGAAAAAGGAGCAAGAAACAGTGAGAACCAAAATGGATGAAGGTGAGGAGTGTTTATTTAGACCCAGTGGTAGGTTTGTTTCCTAGACATGATTTCTTGGGATTCAGACTGGAGGACAGGTTTGATGACTGAAACACCAGAGTGAGTCTACTGAAGAGAAGGGTAATACAACTGGAGGGCCTAGTGAAGGAACTAATGGCTAGGCTAAATATTGTGGAAAAGGACAATGAGGTCATGAAGGCAAATACGGAAATTCTGAAGAAAAACTATGATGACCTGAAGAACAAAGTTTGTGCTGGTGAAAACAAAATGGAAGATAATGAAGATCAAGTGAGGAAAATAACTGAAAAGCAAAATTCTTGCAAGATGGACCAGGACCAGCAGAAAGTTAGTTTTTAAAAAGATTACAGAAGAATCGGCCAAGGAAAGGGAACAGGAGGAAAGGTAATTAAGGAAAGGGGAAATTTGACTAGGGATACTGTGGAAAAGAAAAAGTGCATTGTTATCTTTGGATTAAAGGGGAAAGTTATGCCAATTAGACATGAAAAAGAATGAGAAAAAGCAGGCCGAGAAAGTATGGATGGAGGTGAAGGATGGTGAAGAGGAAGGCAAGAGATTGAGTGAAAAAACTGAAGAAGTGTAGAGACTGGGGAAATACGAGGAGGGAAAAACGTGTCCATTAAAGATTACAATAAGATTGCAAGCAGGCACTGAAATCCTGGGAGGCTGAGAAGGAAGGAAGCATATGAAAATGTATGGTTGAGATGCGATCTAAACAAAGAGGAAAGAGCTAAACTCAGGCAGCTATGGGAAACAGCCAAAGAAAAAACTTAAACAGAACAGCAGAGGAGAGGATGAGCTACTACTGGAAAGTAAAAAACAAGAGACTGAGGAAGTGGTACACAAGGACAAAAACAAAAGGGAAATAAAAATAAGTATCACTGTAGAAAAAGAAGAGTATTAAAAGCCACACGCACATGTAAATGGTATTTTAACGGCAAAAATAGTTGAATGATTATTTAAGAGGAAAAAGGTTTGACATTGTGGGATTAACCGAGTCAAAATTGTATGGCAGATTTGGAGCATTGGACATTGCGGAAAATAGCTACAATATATGGAAGAAGAATAGAGAAACAAAAAAAGGAGGAAGAGTGATGTTACTTGTAAAGAAAGAGCTGCAGGTGGATGAAATAACTTATGGAGAAGGGAGTGCTGAAGTGCTGCAAACATGAGTAAGGATTCAAGGAGAAAGAAAAAGGAACTTTGCCATTGTTTATGCCCCACTCACAACAGAATCATGGGGAAATGAAGAATACGGGAACATGCTTAATGATACCAGAGATTGTTTACAGAGACTAATTGAAAAGAGTAAAAGCATGTGATGGGTGACTAATTGCAAGGAAATAGTTTGGGAAAACCTGACAACTGAGGCAGGAGAAACATCTTGGGGACAAACACTAATTGATTCTAGCAGTGGACAATATGCTAACTCAGTGGGTGAAGGACAGCACAAGGTATAGAGCAAATGAAGAACCATCACGATTGGACTTAGTATTTACTAAAGAACCAGAGATACTCAATAACTTTGAATACAGGAGTTTACACAGTAAAAGTGACCATGCATTACTAGAAAAAGTTCACAGTATCCCCTGAACTGATATGTACCAAACTGGTCCAGATCAGAACTAGTGATATTAGACTTTACTGGGAGTAAATATTTTTTTGGCAGGTGTCTACTACCTCGTCCTGTACTTATGTATAGTGTCTTCAGGGGTGCATCATGGTAATGTGATGAAACCAATAATCTGACACACTTCTGGTCCCCTGTTCATCAAATTAATGGACTTTTACTGTACTACAAAATTAATTTGCTTCTAATCAAGAGAGAGATGGAAGTGTGGACTGTATTTACCTGGATTTAAAGAAAGCCACAGAACGAAAGGTGCCCCACAAATTACTAATATGAAAACTAGAATATATCAGATGAATTGGAAGACAAATTTTATAATGGATGGAAGACTTTATATAACTGTAGGAAAAGATAATAAACAGAGTCCCAGAAGGATGTGTCCTGGTACCAATTACATTTGCTGCATACATAAATTATATAGACTAGTCGAAGGCATAGAAAGGTACATAAGTATGTCTGCAGATAATGCTAAAATAATGAGAAGAGTGACAAGCCAGGAAGACTGTGATGACCTACAAGAAGACCTTGACAAATGATTAGGCTACTAAATGGCAAACAGAGTTCAATGCAAATTAAGTGTAGTGTGATGGAATTCCAAAAGCACAACAAATGAATTAGAAGAAATTATTCATCAGTTAATGAAAGAATAAAAAAAAAATCACCAGAAGAGAAAGGTCTAAGAGTAATTACAACAGATAAGTTATAAGAGAAACACAAACAAAATAACTGGAATGAATATATATATATATATATATATATATATATATATATATATATATATATATATATATATATATATATATATATATATATATATATATATATATATATATATATATATATATATATATATATATATATATATATAACTTGCTCAGAAATACAATACCCCACACATACCTGAATGAAGATGTGATCAAGAAATTAATAACATTGACGATAAGACCAAGACTTGAATATGCAGCAATAGTGCAGTCACCAGTACTGAAAAAGAAATAAAAAATTAGAAATACAAAGAATACAGAATGCTGTAACAAAAATACCAACAAGATTATGCAATCCTGTCCTTGTCCTGCTGCAAGCTTGACATAAGGCCTCCCTCACAACCAATCTAAGCAAGTAATCTGCAACGAGAGAGAGAGAGAGAGAGAGAGAGAGAGAGAGAGAGAGAGAGAGAGAGAGAGAGAGAGGATGTTTCACCTACGTGGAAAGTTGGGGGCTTGTTCTACCAATATTGGATGAGGGGGTCCTAGTGTCGTTTTATTGAATATCAGGAAATGCAAAAAAGGGATACAAAATTTGAGAACCTGAGTTGATTATGTAAAGCAAGGCAGCTAACCTTAGGTTAGGTATGGTTGGAATATGAAAGGCACAGTTGTGCTTCACTTTTGCAATGGTAGGAATCTATTTACCAACATGGTGTGAAATTTTTCATACATTGCTTGTTTTTATGATTGCAGAATGTACTACATGGAAGTGTTTTCAGTGATTCTGGTCACGAACTTGCTGTGTTTTTTGGTGATTCTGATAATTTACTTCCCGCACAATACTAGTTTTGTCTCACCTCACCCAAAAACTCCACATTCCCACAGGTCACCCTTATAGATATAAAAAAAAAAATAAATAAATAAAAAAATACTCCAGTCACTTGTACCACCAAGAGAGTTGGTGACATTTTTACATAAGAACACAGAACATAAGAAAAGAGGGAAGCTGCAAGAGGCCACCAGGCCTATACGAGACAGTCCCTATGTGTTTAATGTGTTTAAGCTACCTAATTCCATCTATCATCCACATCTATGAACTTATCTAACCTTCTTTTAAAGCTCCCTATTGACCCAGCTCTGACTTACGCCACATATTAATGCATGATGTGTACACTATGGGTTTTGTGAAGGTCTGGAAGGTAATAATAAAGAAATATGGAGGCAGAGTTATACTATATAGACATTGCCACTATACTGCATAGACATTACCAACTATACTGTAGACCGCGGGGGTTCTCAACCTGGGATTTGAGAACCTCCAGAGATTCACAAGATTTCCAGGGATAGGTACTTTTATGGATGATCGAACATCCTTTGCAGCACCACTGCCTACTGAGTTAGTGTCAGTCACTAAGTCAACATTCTGTTCGATGTCAGATCACTGGGGGTTTGGGTAGGTGATCTTATAACTCAGTGGTTCTTAAAAAATCTAAAAAAAAAATAAAAATAAATAAAATAAATGAAAATATTTTATCAAAATTTTGATCACTTCCTTCCCCTAAACACTCAATATGGCAAACTAACCTGAGCTCACTGCATTGCAGTTTTTTTTTCACCCTGGAAAAACGTAGAAACTTCGGTGAGCTTTCCTTAAATAGGTCACATAGCCCTAGGTAATCCACATCTTCCGTCAACAATGGCGTTACTTCAGCCTTTAGCATCTGTATCATACAAGATTAGTTACTTCATATATGTTGAATTGAGACACCTTGGTTATTTCACGTCATAATTAACAAAAATGCTAGAGCGGGACGTAGCCTTTACCTGTCAACAATGGCGTTCACTCAGCAGCATCCTGGGACCTCACGTAGCCTACCAACTATTTATTTTTTCGTCAAAGATAGCCATGCTAATCAGTAAATCAGCTGTCCGTCAATACTATTCGTCTCATCACAGGATACTGCAAAACTCCAAAACTTGTAAAAATGATTGAACAAATCACATTTTCACCATCACACCATTCACATCAACACGCCAATCATTTTTTTTTTTTTTTATACCATTTCTACAGGATTGGAGTACTGCAGTGTTCTGTAATGAGACGCGTAGTATTGACGGCCAGGACACTTACCGGTAAACATTACACAGTGATAACATGTCTGTAATTATCGAGAAATTGTACAATAAGATACATTACGTGCCGTGTGCCCAGATGCTGTGAGTGACCGCGATGCGTGGCAGCGTGACAGTGTTGCCACGCTTCCATGACTAATTTTCCCTACAGCTAAGGTGATTTTCCCCTACATTACCCTACGCTCACAAATCGTGATTATATACTGAAATAAAGACTACACATGCAAAAAAGAAAAAAAATGTTTACTTACATGCTTAGCAGGTTGATGATGATTATGAAGATTCTTGTGCTTCAACGAACATAGCATTTTCATCTTTATCCGAGTATTTTGAGAAGTACCTTGTTCTTGCACTTGAATACCGCTTACACAGAGAAGGGTCAGGGCAAAATTTGATAGAAATCTCTCGTATGTTTTAATTATTGATTCCAGTGTCTTAGTCGATAACTTATTTCTAAGTTTTGATTTGTTGTTAAGTTTCGAGAATGTTCTTTCAACTTCTGCTGTACTTTGGGGTAATGCTGTTACTCTCAGCATGAAGGTTGATAGTTGTTCATATGAAGCTACTTTTCTCATTTCTTTCCAAAACTCCTCAATGCTCTTACTTTCCCATCCTCCTTTCTTCACCTCTTCATCAACTAAAATTGACCTCCATTGTCGATCAGTGATTTGTACATTAGCATCAGGAAGAAAACGTGGTAGCCTCTGAAACAAGACTGCTGCTGAGTTCACTTCAGCTTTATCCTTCAAAATGTATTCATGGTTAACGTCTTTGAGTGCCGCAAAAACTGGATCCACTAGATTAATCCTTTTTAGAATTTGACAGCATGCAGTTTTGTACCAGTTTCTACACCGTGAAAGAAAGCTCCCTCTTTCGTGTGGCTTCAGTTTTGACAGGGTTTCGCTTGCAAGTATCCCAGGATAGACTTTATCCAACTGCAACCAATTTGATTCAAAATGGAAAAAATAAATGGAGGTATACTTAACACATTCTAACTCCCGACGTGTCTACAAAGTAATATCCTCTTATATTAAGAAATGATGGACTGTCTATGTAAGCCATATTGAATTTCAGTTGAATTTCAGTCGTGCCATATTTATTTTCAGACTTGTAAATGCTATAGTTTCTTAATAGTATTGAGAGGAATGTCACTAACGGGATCGAATCCAGCCGTACTGGACACGAATCGTCGAGTCAGGTAGAGAAAGGATAGACACGTATCAGACTCGTCATTCTCTCTCTCTCTCTCTCTCTCTCTCTCTCATTTTGATTTCGTGTATGAAATTGATTGACAGTTGAAAATTTTTAATTTTCCCCTACATTCCCCTACGATGAGGCGATTTTCCCCGTAGGTATCCCCTACTCCCTACAGAGGCCTAAAATCCCCTACCGTAGGGGATTTCCCCTACGCGTGGCAACACTGCAGCGTGAGCCGCTGCGCAGGGCGGACAGATCTTGATCTTGATACAACAGGCGACTCGGGATCATTCCTGAGCCGGGCCTTTGGATAAGCAGCTCCTGTAGACGACAAAAAAAGGCACACAGAAAAAAAGAAAAAAAAAGAAGGAAAAGGAAACAGGGTCCTTTACTCTAACCGTCTGTACATCTGGCACGCCACATTCTCTCCAGAAACTCCTTCACCGCCTCAATCATCCTTTCATTCGTTTCTCTACTCAGTCCCAGCAGCACCACCATCCACTCCCTCCCCGTCTTTCCCACTCTTTCGTTCCTATTATGCCCTAACTTATTAGTCAACACCACTTGCATCATCTCATACCTGTCTCTGGCATACTTCACACACTCCAGCATCACATGCTCCACCGTCTCGTCCTCTCCCGAGTCACACATCTGGCACACTTTGCTGCGGGACTCAGACCACCTGTAACTCCTTGCATTCACATCCATACACTGTGCCCTAGCTCTGAAGAGAACATCACCACCCAGGCTTCCATCGTACCACCTCTCATACATCAGGGCCTCTTTCACCTTGTACCATTCCAGAGTAGTCTTTCGTTCCATCCCATTCCTCCACTCATTCAGTCCCATACTCTTCACATCTCTGTCTATCTCACTCTTCCACTTCCTCGCATCCCATTCTGTTCCCACTCTGCCTCCTCTTGTCACGACCCATTCCAGCTCATTCTGATTCACCCCAGCCATTCTCACTGCCCACCCAACCTGTAGACCATTCCTCTCTGTCATTCTCATACACCTTTTCCTCCATTTGCTTCCACTTTCACTCCACAGATACACCTTCCTTGCTATTCTTGCATCATCCATTCTCTCAAGCCTAATCTTGTACCTAAGTGTCGCTTTTATAAGTCTTTCCTAAAAGAGCTCCATCCCATATCCCTCTTAAGGCTTCTACTGCCGTGTACCTCGGTGCATTCAGTGCCAGCCTAGCTACTCTACACTGCCCCACTTCTAACTTGTCAATTTCACTCTCGTTCCATGCAATCACATCCATACCATACATTATACTGGGGACAGCCACACTCTTCCACACTTCTCTCAGCACGTCATACTTACTTGCTCTCATCCTTGCCGCGCTTCCTAAACGGCCCACCCACTGGTTCACCAAGCTTATTTTTCATTCTTTGACTTTTCACACCCATTCGGACTCATCCACATCCCTAAGTACTTGTATTCTTGTGCCTGCTTCAACTCATTCTCTCCCAACCTCCATGCTGCATTACATTCATCCTCCGACCTATTCACAATCATCACCTTACTCTTCTCACTACTAAACCTAACTCCAAAATCTCTTCCATACCCATCAACCACATCCAGCAGACTTTGCAGCTCCTCTGCTGACTCACTCATAACCACTACATCATCTGCATAAAGAAGCACACCTATCTTATCATTCCCCACACTCACTCCTGCATTCATCCTTCTCATTCTTGCTGCTAACTCCTCTGTGTACAGGCTGAAAAGGGTTGGTGACAAAATACATCCTTGCCTAACTCCTCTCTCACTCCTCACCCAGTCTGTTTCTATATCTCCTAAACTGTACTTAGCTCTGGTATCAACATACATGCTACGCACTATGTTGACTATCTTGGCACTCAACCCAATCTTTTCTAGGACTCTACCTAGCATTTCTCTATTCACCCTATCATAAGCTTTCTCTATATCCAGGAAACCCAAATACAATTTACCTCCATCCCTCTTTTTTTCTCAATCATTTCATTCACCACAAACATGTTATCCTCAGCTCTCCTGTCCGCACGGAAACCATTCTGCTCCTCACCTAATACTCCAGCTCTTTCAATCCACTTACACAATCTGGCATTCAACACCGCACTGAACACTTTGCCTACTGTATTGACTAACGCGATCGGCCTGTAATTTTTCAACTCATTCTTACTCTTGTGTCCGCCCTTATGCAGCAGAGTCACCCTGCACTCATTCCACATTCTTGGCACCTCTCCTCCTCCCACACCTGGTTAAAAAGCTCAGTCATCCTGTCAATCACAACATCACCTCCATTCTTATACAGCTCATATGGTATTTCATCCGGCCCTGCTGCCTTCCCATTCTTCTGCCTTTTCACACACTTCTCCACCTCCTCCCTGCTGATCCTTTCATCCAGTTCATCTGCATTCCTTCTCTCCAGTGTCACACATCCTTCTCTCGCACCAAACACCTCACCTACACCACCCACTTCTTCCCAGAACTGTCTGATTGCCTCTCTCATTCCTTCCTTCTCTGTTACAACTTCACCATTCACCTTCAAACTCTCCACTCCAACACTGTCTGCCATATTCTCACCTCTCAAGAACTTGTACCATTCACGGCCACCTTCCATGCCTTTCTCTCTTAAAGATTCAATCACACTCCTTTCACACTTTACTTTGGCCTTCACTATCATTCGCTTTGTCATTCTCTGCTGCTTTACATACATTTCCCATGCATTCTGGTACTCATTCTCTGCCTCATCACTTTCATGCCTCTTTTCCTCAGCCACCTACATTGTCTACTCCTTCTCTTTCGCTCCTTTCTAGCCTCTCTGATTTCATCATTCCACCATGGTTTACGTACTTTCTTTCTTCTTCCTACTCTCACATACCCTATCTTGCTCTCTGCAGCACTCCGCACATCCTCTACCAGTCTCTCATTCACGTGCTCCACATCATGTATACCTCCATCATCCCAGCTTCTTGCACTCAGGTCCACCTGGAAGTTTTCCCACCCTACATCTCTCAGTCTCCACTTTCTCTTCTTACTCGCCACTTTCACTTCTTTCCTACCATGCAACAGGCACTCCACAACCAGCATATTGTGATCAGACACAATATCCACCATACCATCCTCATCTATCCACATGTGTAACACAATTTCACGCATTCTTCCATTCACCAATACATAGTCTATCGCTGACTCCTGCTCCCTTGCACTCCAAGTCACACGTCCCTCAGCCAAAGTTACATTCAGATTCTCTAACTCCATTTCATCCACAAAATCCCCAAGCATCTCACCATTCCTGTTCACACGTTCTCCCACAATTCCTACATGTGCATTCATATCACCCATCACCAGCACTCTCTCCCCTCCATGTTCTCTCACAACTCTCTTCTCCCTCCCAGCTCTTTCACCCATGACAGTCATGTACACTACCACCAGAACCATCTTCTCCACTCTGCCCCGACCATCTGCCAACACATCCTCACTGCTCCCATATGTTCCCACACCAAGCTCCTCTACTTTCAGTCCACTTTCTTTCCTATAGAGAAAGGCTACGCCTCCTCCCTGTGTCTCCTGAGTCTTACGTCCCTTCCCAACCATAGCAAACTCACATCCTTCCATTTGTACCTCACCTCTTATGTGCGTCTCTGTAAGCCCGAGTATGTCGAACTTCCATTCCTGGAGCTCCCTGGAAATATCCTCAAACTTACCCACACCCCATCCTCTCACATTCATGCATCCAATCCTCACACTCGCACTTGCCTGGCTGGTGTCTTCTTCCTGGCGTGCTTTTGTCGTCTCCCGTCACTGGTCCATCGGCTGCAGCAACCTCGCCCTCACCCACTCACACAGCCGTCGACCCATCCTGGCAGTCCCTGCGTCGTTCAGGTGCACGCCGTCCTTCTCATACAAGCTGAACCGGTCTACCACGCCGTCCATGTCGATGACGCTCAGCTTGCCTTTTTTCTCCTTCATCAGCTGGAAAAGCTGTCACCTTGATCTTGATGTTGATACTTCAGCTGAAAAGGAATTTCTCTTGAGCCACTTTGTATCGGCAACTCCTGTAGGGAGGAAAAAGAAGAAAAAAAAAACTGCAAACAGATAGTGAGAGAACAGAAACCATCTCTCACACCGCCAGTTTAGGAAGCACACGTACTACATCCTCTTCTCGAACTCCACATATGTCATAGCTTCAATTATCCTTCCATCCTTTCATTCGTCTCTCCACTCAGATCCAACAGCAACACCATGTATTCCCTTCCTGTCCTCAGCTGACATTCCCCAATTCCCTCAGCATCACTCGTCGATTCCTGTCTCTGGCTTACTTCACACACTCATGCATCACGAATGCACCCGTCACCAGTGACTCACCATCTCATTCTCTCCCATGTCACACATCTGGTACATTTTGCTGCTGGACTCAGATACCATCTATAACTTTTTTGCATTCACATCCATACACTGTGCCTTAGCTTGGAAGAGACTTCCCTCATACCAGTTTTTATTCACTTGGGCCTCTTTCTCACTTTTCTTCATGTGATCTTAACCCCACCGTATTGCAGGGTCAGCTGCTCTAGTTATCCTTCTCCATCTGCTTTTATCCAATGCATCATTTTTAACTACCAGCTTGTTCATGTTACTCCTTGTTACATCTCTCTATTTTATTTCTTGTCTCCCAACACTCCTTCCCCCTAACCTCTGCCATCATTGCCTTCTTCACTGGTTCATCCTCTTCTCCTTTTCACGTGTCCAAAAAAAAATAAAATAAAATAAATAAAAAAATCTTAGTCGTGCTTCTCTTGCCTTCTTTATATTACATATTCCACATGTGCTTCTTATATCTTCTCTTTGTCTCCTTTCTAGCAATGAAATGCCAGCTATCCATCTCACCATCCTCATCTCCGTTCTCTCCAAAATGCCTTCTTCAGAGACAATGTTTCTGCACCATACAAAAGTACTGGTCTCAACACACTTTTGTATATCTTCATCCTCAGTTTCAATGGGATTTTCTTATCTAAAGTTACTCCACTCATTTCCCTCCATTTTTGCCATCCATCTTTTATTCTTTGTCTAACTGCTTATTCTGTTCCTCCTTCATTGGCAATTACTGATCCTAGTTATTTGAACTCTGTCTGCTTTAATTTTGTCCTGTCCTCTGATGTTACATTTATTTCATCATAACCTCTGTCTTTTGTGCGTTCACTTTCATTCCCTTACTTGCGAGATTGCCTTTCCATAACAAATACCTCTCCTGTAATTCTTCCTCTGTATCCACAATGATGATTAAGTCATCAGTGAACAGTAACTCCCACAAGTTATCACTGTCTCTCAAGTCATCATTATTGTGTTCAACACTGGGAGAAAGAGAAACAGTCTCAAACCTGATCCCTGATGGACTCCTACTTCAACTGAGAGGGATTCAGTTTCCCCATACCTCATCTGCACTGATGTTTTTGCTCCCTCATACATCATTGTCACTACATATTATCTTTTCTGGCACTCCTCTCTTCCTGAAACTCCAGTATAACACCTACTTAGGCACCCTGTCATATACCTTCTCCAAGTCCAAAAAGACACCAGTACACCTTCTTGTTTCTTTCTATATATTTTTCCTGTATCTACTGTACAGTAAATGTTAATTCCACGGTGCTCAATCCCTTCATAAATCCATATTGGTGGTTGTGTATTTCTACCACCTCTCTCAGTCTACCTTCTATCACTTTCTCTAGTATTTTCAGACTATGCTCCAACATAGCAGCATAGTGGATAAGGTGGTGTGTGTGGGATCTGGCAGACATCCATGCATAGGTTCGAATCCCAACACATACCGCCTTGAAACTTTCTTGTTTGTCGAGTGGTTTAAAGTTACCTACATGTCACCATGATAACCAAGCTCTAGGTGGTTACACCAAAGATGCATTGGGTGGAGATATGGGTCCTAATATGGGTACCACTATGAATAATAATCATATCAATGAAGATATACAAAAAAGTTTATAAACTTTTTTATCTTATCTTCATTGACGTGTGTAAATGCTGCTCTGATATTTCTCCTGTGATCTTGTTAATGTACTTTACAAACAATATGTTGTTAGAAATGGTTACTTCCAGGTCCTTTCTTTCTCTCCTTTTATTAATTTCTTCATTTCCAGGGTAATAAGTACCTTTTGTTCTCCTAGCATTCCTTCCAAACTCCATCATGCTACATTTCTTAGCATTAAACTCCACATTTCACTTCTTTGACCATTCATGTATTTTAATAAGTCTTGATTTAGTGCTTCACAGTCCTCCTGATTTAAAACTCTCCTCATGATCTTTGTATCATTATGTAGCTCAATACTCTTTCTGGCATGTCGTTAACATACACAGCAAACATGATTGGTGCTAGTATTGAACCTTGCAGGATTC
This sequence comes from Portunus trituberculatus, assembly GCF_017591435.1. Classification (NCBI taxonomy): domain Eukaryota; kingdom Metazoa; phylum Arthropoda; class Malacostraca; order Decapoda; family Portunidae; genus Portunus; species Portunus trituberculatus. The sequence continues at coordinate 974,504 of NC_059298.1, forward strand.
CACTTATTATTTCTCTCCTATTTCACTTTTCACCTCTTACAACTGTGTTCATCTCTCTACCCATCTAAAAGCAGTCAACCACCTTAATAATGATCCTCCCAGTCCTGCTATACTTTTCAATTTCCATTTTAACCTTTTGTATGGTACTTAATCAAAAGCCTTTTTTAGATCTAATTATATGCAATACTCAATGTGTGTGACTATTTACCTAGTTGTACATCACAGAGTTTCCTCTCTCAATTATGCCATTCCAAATATTCAGAGTTGTGTGTAACACTATTCTTCCTGATGTCTCTTAAACACTAACTCTTCCCAACCTTCTTTGAATGTCCTCTTGTCCATCTAGTTCCATCTCCTTTCATCAACACTGTGTCTTAACTGTCTATCTTGTCAATACGGTTAAGTAATTTGCACATTGTTATTAGATCTCTTTTTCTCTTCCATCTTGCAAAGTTGGCAATCTTATTTCCTTCAATGTTTCTTCATAGGTTTGGTCATTCAATTCTGATAGCATCTTTGTAGCTATCCTCTGAGTTCTTTCCTACTTCTTGAGATTTTTTTTCATATGCAGAGACCAGACCACTGCTGTATATTTCAACCTGGGTTTAGGAGCTATGTTTGTAGGGTATCTGTATCTCATAGTGTCCAGTTAGAGATGTATCATCTCAGCACACACCACTTCTCTATCCAGTCCATGCCATGCATCCACTACTCTGTGAGAGAATCTGTTCCTTTTTAAATCCCTTCTGTAGTTGTCCTTTAGCTTTTTACCATGCCCTCTTGTCCCCCTCACATCACAACTAAACCCAGAACTTACATTTCATTCATCATTCTTTGGATGGCCAACAAATTAATGCTTTCTCTTCTCTGTTTAAGCATTGGGAGTCCCAATCTCATCAGTCTCTCTTCATATGATACTGCATGTATTATTAGTTGTGTTACTGTTGGGGCCATATTTGTAGTAGCTCATTTCTATTTTCCTTTACTGAACCACAGCACTGCTGCGTATTCCAATCTCGACCTAATCTGCATGACCAGAATTTTCTCCACCATTTCTTTGTCTGAATACATTTCAATAAATTCTAGATTTCTCCAACAATCTTATCTGTTTGTTTATTAGGGACACATATCTTTTAATGAACACTTCCAAATCCTTCTCACCCTCCATCTTCTTTATTTCTTTTCTCCCCCATATATGATGCCCCAGTATTCTGTTCTTGCTTCTTCCGAACTCCATTATAAGACATTTCTGGATGTTAAAACCTATTTCTCACTTTTTACTCCATTCCCAAAGTTTATTGAGTGTATGTGTAATAATAACAATAATAATAATAATAATATTTGGTTTATTTGAATGGCAGGGAGTGCAGGTACAGAGCTAAAAATTCCTACATATTAAACCCACTTTATACATATATTCTTATGTACTAACATTCATACATCTTAAGTCTACACAACCCCGATGGCGGCATCTGACATGATGCGCAGCAGCTATTTATAGCGCCAGATAAGCCTAGTGACCTAGGCCCCACGGTGATGCCACCCCATGTGCATTTGTTTTGTTTGAAGTTTGTTTCTCCTACCCAGCAGCAGGTCACAACTTCCGTCTTACACCAGGTACCTAATCACTGCTAGGTGAACAGGGGCTACACACTTGAATAGAAGTCTTGCCCAAATGACCTCTGACCTGTCCCAGGAATTGAACTCAGGGTTTCTTGATTGTGAGTCAAGCGTGCTACCACTGCACCACCAGGTGTATTTACCTAATTGTATTTACCTAATTGTAACATACGGGAAAAGAGCTATGCTCGTGTTGTCCCGTCTCCATATCTATTAATGTCCAGCTTTTTCTTAAAATCATGAATATTCCTTGCGTTGACCACTTCCACGTCTAAACTATTCCATGCTTCCACCCTTCTATGAGGGAAGCTATATTTTTTCACATCTCTCCTATAAGTGGCCATTTTAGTTTTTCCCATGCCCTCTCGACATTCTTCCATTCCACATACACAGATCTTCCCTATCCATTTTTCCATGCCAATCATCACTCTGTATATTGCTATCAGGTCTCCCCTTTCTCTTCTGTTTTCCAGGGTTGGAAGTTGCATTCTTTTCAGTCTGTCTTCATAAGTCAAATCTCTTAAGTCAGGCACCATTTTCGTTGCAGCCCTCTGTACTTTCTCTAGTTTCCTTATGTGTTTCTTTAAGTTCGGAGCCCACTGTATTGTTGCATATTCAAGCCTCGGTCTTATCATTGCAGTAATTATTTTCTTCATCATTTCTTCATCTAGATATCTGACGCCACTCTTATGTTCCTCAATAAGTTCAATACTTCTCCAATTATTTTGTTTATATGTCTCTCTGGCGATAGGTCATTGGTAATTGTCACCCCAAGGTCTTTTCTTCATGACTGGTTTTATGTCTTCATTTCCTATCTTGTACATACTCCTGATTCTTCTTTCACTCTTGCCAAACTCTATTTTCTTGCATTTTGTCGTGTTGAACTCCATTTGCCATGTACAGCTCCATTTCCATATTCTGTCCAAGTCTTCCTGGAGTAGTTCGCAATCTTTGTCACATCTCACTTTTCTTAACAATTTTGCATCGTCTGCAAATAGGCTCACATAACTGGACACCCCATCCACCATGTCATTTATGTAGACTGCGAACATTACTGGTGCCAACACTGATCCCTGTGGAACTCCACTCTCCACCAATCCCCATTCTGATGGTCTGTCCTTAATTATTGTTCTCATTTCTCTTCCTACCAAAAGTCTTCCATCCATTTTAGTAAACTGCCATGCACTCCTCCTACCATTTCAAGTTTCCAGATCAGTCTCTGGTGTGGTACCTTATCAAAGGCCTTTTTTAAATCCAGATATATTCCATCAGCCCAACCATCTCTTTCCTGTATTACATCTATCACCCTCGAATAGTAACATATCAGGTTTGTCGTGCATGAACGCCCTTTCCTAAAACCAAATTGACACTCACAAAGTATGTCATTTTCTCCAAGAAGTCTGTCCATCTAGTCTTCACCACCCTCTCACACATCTTAGCTACCACACTTGTAAGTGACACTGGTCTATAGTTCAATGGGTCTCTCTTGTTACCTGATTTATAGATTGGGACAATGTTAGCTCTTTTCCAGTCTTGGGGCACTACACCTTCCCTTAATGAGGCATCAATTACTTCACAAACTTTTTCTGCCAATTGCTCCTGCATTCTCTTAAAATCCATCCTGATACCCCATCAGGTCCCACAGCTTTTCTCACTTCTAAACTCCCCATCATGTTCTTGATCTCCTCCACAGTTACTTGAAACTCCTTCATAATCCCTTTCTGTTCCATTACCAGTGGTTTGTCAAAAGCAGTCTCCTTTGTGAATACCTTCCGAAAGCATCCATTCATAGCCTCTGCCATTTCCTGGGATCTTCACTGCATACTCCATTTACTTCTAAACTTTCAATACTTTCTCTATTTTTGATGTTGTTGTTCACATGTCTGTAAAAAGCCTTGGTTGGTCTTTACATTTATCAATTATATCCTTTTCTTGTTTCTTTCTTTCTTCTCTTCTAATCAACACATATTCATTTCTTGCTCTTTTGTAACTTTCCCACTGCTTAATCCGTCTTTTCCTTCTCCACCTCTTCCATGCATCCTCTTTTCTTGTTCTAGCCTTTTCACATCTATCGTTAAACCAGTCCTGCTTTCCAACTTCTCTATGTTGTCTTATTGGTACAAATTTTTCTCACCTTCTTTGTATATTTTTATAAATTCCTTCCACTTTTCATTTGCTCCTTAGCACTCTTGAATTTCATCCAATTTGTCTCTTGAAAGAATTTCTTTAGGTTTCCAAAATCTGTCTTGGCATAATTCCATCTTCCCACTTTATATTCTTCATTTCTTCTAGATTTCTCTTCGTCTATCACCTTGAACTCCAAAACTGCATGATCACTCTTTGCTAAAGGGCACTCCACCCTCATCTCCTCAATGACCATTGGCTCTGTACTAAAGACCAAGTCCAGTCTTGACGATGCTCCCTCTCCTCCAAACCTAGTATCTTCTTTGACCCACTGAGTTAACACATTTTCCATTGCCAGTGTCAATAGTGTATTTCCCCATGTTGTCTCTGATCCTTCCATTGACCAGTCCTCCCAACACACCTCTTTACAATTAAAATCTCCCATCATTATAGTTCGTTCACAGCCACCCAACATTTCTTCCAGACATGTTCCTGTATCACTTATCATTTCTTCATATTCCTGTACTGACCATGCATTTGTCTTAGGTGGTACGTACACCACTATGTAGTGCCTCTTTTTCCTTCATTAGTTTCTGCTCTGATCTTTAGCACTTCTGCCTTTCCCATACCTTTTTTCACTTGATCCACCTTTATATCTTTTTTAACCAGCAACATCACTCCTCCTCCCATCTTACCTACTCTATTTCTTTTCCAAACATTATATTTCCCTTCTCCAACCATCATCAGGTCTTCTCCCTCTCTCAGTTTTGTTTCAGTAAGACCCACAATATCTGGGTTCTTGTCCCTCAAGTAATCGTTGAGTTCTAAAATCCCCGATATCACTCCATGTGTGCGTGCACTTGTGCTGTGCTTGCGCGTGTGTGTATGTGTGTTTGTGTGTGTGCACAAATGTGTGCTTATGTGCATATGGAACTCTTGATGCACTTATCATAACCCTAAGAAAGCTAGAGCCTGGCAAGGGAGGTCATTATTTTACCAGGTTTCTTTATTTTCCCCTTTCATTCTTTTCATTATTAAAAGTCATCATCATCATCAGGAGGAGGTGCAGCAGCTGCCCTCATTCTTGATCCCTTTAGTTTAGTACCACCATTAGCCATGGCCACTGTCATACTTCCTCCAGGAACTGCTCCTGAAGCCCCTAGAGTCCCACCCGCTGCCCCTAGACCTCCACCAGCAGGTCCTGCCCCTCCAGCCTCTTGAACTCCCACTAATTCAAGGTCAGCAGCATCCAGGTCAGAATCACCAACCCCATCCAGGTTAAGGTCAGTGTCAGAGTCAAGGGATTCTGAGTCTAGATCACCTCCGGTCATGTTACCAAACACGCGTCGATCTCCTGTGGGTGAAATGTGAGTTAAGTATGAAGCAATGAGAGGGAGGTTGGCATTGTCCCTACTAAAAAGGGATGGTTAATATTTAACAGCTAAATTGCCAAGATATATATATATATATATATATATATATATATATATATATATATATATATATATATATATATATATATATATATATATATATATATATATATATATATATATATATAATATGTGTGTAGATATTATATGACTACTGATAGTGCATTATATAAACTCATAATGACAATAGATGATTATACTTGGTCTAGTTGGGACATTAGTCCCATAGACCATTTCATACACAAGTCTAAGTAAACATAACAGATAGGTCAGGAGTATAAGGTACACTTTCTGTACAGACAGACACTTGCACACAAGAAAGATTTGGGTCTTTGTTGTTTTTGTTGGGAATCTGCCATGCAGGATGTGGTGCTACAGCCAGCACCTGAAGGTGCGGCAATGGCTAAATTAACTACTTGCATTCTAGTGAGCTGTCCAGCTTTCTAGGGTATGTTTAGTTGGGAAACTTGGATGACCAGGGTTGCCAAATTCTTAAGTGAATGTTCTCTCTGTGTGACTCAAGTCACCCAATTGGGTGATGCAGGTTTCCCAAACCAATGAGATGCTGTGATGATGTCCCAAATGGCCATCCAACCAAACTTAAATCTGTGCTACTCAATCATTTATTACATGCATGCAATAACATACACTTATAGGTAAAGTGCTGAGTCTTAAGTAACATATTATCACCAATATAATAAGGTTTGAAAAAAATGACACATCATCTTGCACCTTGATGATTAGGTTTAGGTAGGCCTATGGATCATAATTACTTGTAACAAAGTAACACTTAGAATGCTGTTTGATCCGAAAAAGAATATATATATATATATATATATATATATATATATATATATATATATATATATATATATATATATATATATGTCTATATATTATTAGATAATGATTAAAAATTAAAATAGTGCTAGAAACTGCTAGATGATAATTGCAAAGCAAAATACTAATGCTATAACATAAAAGCCAATTGCCATAAATCTAAAGCATGTAACTCAATACCCTTAAGTTAATCAAATTTGTGGTAAATTTACTAAGGTAAGGAATAGCTTTATGCTGAAGAAATAACCATAAATTGTATGAAGAAAGTGGTGTTTGCTGGTTACACTTCATGTACCTACCACAAAACATAGCTGCACACAATACTTGAGCTGAACAGAGCCTTTAGTTTATCATACTTTACCATTGCTAACTAAAATACATGAAAAATAAACAATTACAGGTATATTTAACTATGAAAGAAAACATCATGTAATGTGGCATTGATGTGTAAGGAACAAGAGATAAGATATGAGTAGAGTTGCCGGACGTTGATCATCACTGGTGCATGCTCCTATGATGATTAATTGATGTCTATCAACTTTACTTATGTCTTATCTTTTGTTCCTTATCTGCCAATGCCACATTACATGCTACTCTTTGTACGTCTCATCTCTTGTTCCTTACCTATCAATGCCACATTACACGATACTCTTTGTACAGTCAACACTCTTTCTGTCATTTTCCTTTTTGATTGGATCTACCTGTCATTGTTTATTTTTCACGTACTGAAGTTACCTATCCCACTGAACACTGCACCTGAGGTTGGAGCCCCCTATGAAATGTTAATATTCTTATCATTTCTTTTCTCTTTCTTATAAAGTGTTTCCCAGTTTCTTGTCTTTACAAGAGCATTCTTCACTGAAACTGCAACAAAATCTTTCATTTAAAGTATATATTTTGAGAAAGAGAATAAAGTTGGGAGGAAAAAGTCAGCTTCTTAATGAAATAGAATAAATAAGCATTTTTTAAGTGTTTTCCATATCCCAAGTTTTTTTATCCTTGAGTTTAGCACTATGTCTTTGGAACAAAGCAAGCATGAAACTCGCAAGTGTGGCGTACGCTATCCATGAAACACAATCCAAGCACATACACTAATCATAATGAAATGATGTATGACGAATTCTCAGAGGCAGTAAAGGAAAAAGGAATCCTCCCTTTCCATTGCCTGATAGAGTGAGAATGGTAGATATAAACAGAACAGTCTAGCTGGCCATCACCACCAGTAGCCTTGAAATGAAATGGTTCACATTTACATGAACAATCACCTTCATTTGCATGTTAGGTTAGTAATCATCTGTGTGTGGAATGGATCAATCCAATTTACATTATTTCTTATGGGAAAAACAAACCATTCACCATCTGTGAAATTCGTAATTCATACAGCTTCCTGGAACAGACTATACAAAAAGTGAGCTTCCACTGTATTTCAATGCTAGCATCTTTATATACTTTCCTTATACCCATCTTCTACATAATGATAAGGACTCTTTCTCATAGACACTAACGTTGCTGTACGAAGCTTTCTTTCCTGTTTATACATCATATTCTCTCTCATCTATACTACTGAGGGTAAGGAATAAGCAGTCATTTGGATTAAAAAAAAAAGTAAAAATGTATGCACTTCTACCATAGGACATACTGAGTTATGGGGTGCGAGAGAAATTTAAAAGTATAGTGAACACCAGTTTGATTACCAATTATAACTACCAAGGTGAGAACAGATTGTGTAGCACAGCAAGTTCAAATAACAAATTATTACTGCCTATATAACCAGTAATGCCACTCAAATGCGTGCTTAATTTTTCACTAATTTTGTACACTGCTGTAATTGGTTTTGCATAAAAGACAACAGAACGAGTGAAATTCAATTGTGCGTCAGGTAGGGACGACGAAATCCATTGTGCAGTACACTGAATCCTAGAATGGCTGACCTGATAACCTCTAGACAGGTACTGAAGCAGCCTCCCCTGCAATCCTCCTTGTGACTACACAAACTCGTCATCTGAGCATAAACAACAATGATGAGTTGTCTTTCAAATATGAGGTAAACATTGAATCCATTATGTCATAAACTGGGATAAAAAGAAAAAAAACTGTGATGCAGGTTGATTGCAGTCAACTCCATTCCCATTGCTGGTCAGTGCCACCATGGCGGCATTACCATCTTTGTTCATGCAAATATTCCTTTTGTCAACCTGTAGATTCACTTGCCACTACAAATTGTTGCTGTTAAGGTTTTTATAAATTGTTTTATACACTGTGCAGGCTACAGCTGCCTCCAAGTGTTCCTATTGAAAGGAATGGACTTGATTATCTTTTACATACTCCTCATTCTCCTCTTCTTATATTGGAAGACTTCAATGGTCACCATCCTTTGTGGGATGATGACGCTCCTAACCCACTTTTATCTAAGATACAAGACTAGAGATTTTAAACTTGGGGACATGACTCATTTCTATAGTCAAACCAATACTTTTACAAAATTGGATCTCTCTCTCTCTCTCTCTCTCTCTCTCTCTCTCTCTCTCTCTCTCTCTCTCTCTCTCTCTGTATTTCTAACTCTATTCTTGATTTTAACTGGAAAGTTTTACCCAACTTGTATGGAAATGATCACTCTCAGTTATTGGTGTCCACAAAAAGAATTGTGCACTATTGCCTGAAAACTCTAAATTATGATGTGCTTGGTCATCATACCATGGAGCTAAGTCATGCCTTTTTCATACATCTTTTTTTCCTTTTTTTATGTCCTGGCCTATAGCGCCTGTAGATAACTTGAAGAGTATTGGAAGCACTGTTAAGTTTCCACCAATTAGTGGCGCAAGCAGTTTTATTTATAATGGTACCAATATTAGGGCCCATATCACCACCCAAGTGCATCTTTGGTGTAACCACTTAGAACCTGAGTATCATGGTGACATGTAGGTAACTTTAAACCACTCGACAAATGGCAAAGTACCAAGGCCATAACATGGTGGGATTCGAACCTACGCGTGGATGTCTGCCCGATCCCACACTCACCACCTTACCCACTACGCCACTGCCTCCCTGATAATTGTTGCAAGAGCACAGGAATGAGGGTATATAAGGCGACTAATAATTCCTGCCTCAATTGTCTGAGCTGCCATGGAGAGAGGATTTGTCACACTACACCTTGTCTTCTATGATATCTAAGTATTACAAGCTTGATGGAATCCTGTATATGCCATATAAATGTAAGTCTTTAGTCTAGGATTTTCAGTTTTGTGTAGGTGTGCATTTATGAGCACAATCAGTTATGTTGTGTTTTGGTGGTAAGTGCCAGCTAGCTGTAATTTATGCTGCATAAAACTTGGATAGCCATCCAAGTTTATTGTGTTTCATCACAGTCATAACACACTCTATGTGCTCAAATGTTAATGACATTAATTTAACAGCATGTAAGAATCTCTACAGTATATTTAATTTTATTTATGTGGAACATATAATTGCTACATAACACCTTTATTCAATAATGATGAGTACTTGTGGTGAGTGTCATGCCATATATCACAATTTTTGTTGTTTAGCCTTACTTTGTCCTTCCCATCATCTTTCCTTCCTCCTTACTCCCTCACTCCCTCCTTTTTTGCCTTCCTACTACTCCTCTTACATGTATAGTTCATAATGGTGGCTAAAGACTGTTGACAGCTCTGTAGTAAAAGATTAATGCTGAGTTGCATTATTAACATAATGGTCCACACATGTTCACCCTGTCATGACTGGAAGTCACCCACATGTCCTTCCATAACCTTGTAAATTTATTGAGTGCTTGGGAGAATGCTAGTACAAAGTTATTTTTCACCCTTTGGGTAAACTATATCTGGAATGAGAATTGAAACATTTTTTTTATGTTCTACCTTAATTTTGTGTCATTTTAACATTTTTTTAATTGATATGCAGTTAATACTGAAGAGACTGAAGAAATATCAATAAGCTACAGAGAGTGCACAATAGCAAGAAGATGGATATGAATTTTCAAAAAAGGAAAATGGAAAGGGAAAAAATATGGTATGCAAATATGCAGTGAAAAAGAAAGATAAAGATGTAAAAAACTAACAAAAGCAAGGCTAATGATATCCAGAAATACTTCAATAAATAGAGCAAAAGAGGTTGATGAAGTACATTCCCAAGGGATGTATTGTGCAAACAATATGCATACATTTAGAAGAGTATAATGAAGTTCAACATCAAAAGGAATTATATTACAAGCTTGACTCCATCCTGTAAAAAGAAAAAGAAAAGTAATATATACAACTAGACAAATAAAAACAGGCAAATGTGAACAGGCACTATCACCTGCATTGCCATATCTTTCTTAGTGCCTACCTTTCCCAGCACTCTTTTTGGCTTGCTTTTCCACTATCTTGTCCTTCATGTCTTTTAGCAGTTCCTCATCATCATCGTCGTCGTCATCATCATCGTCATCGTCATCATCATCATCATCTGAATCATCAGAATCCTCTGCAGCACTGCCCAGTCTATTCTCCTCTGTCCTCAGTCTTTCCAACATTCTCATTGTGGCTGACTGTTAGAAGAAACATGAAAAAATAGATAAGAAAGTACTATTCATAGATACAGAAAAAGTAGTTTTAAATATCACAATTAATTTCACTAATTGTAGTTTTTATCCCCAAATCTATCTATCTTATCACTGACATCATCATTCTAAAAGACTTCATTGATGTTTGGACACATCAGCATCATTCATCTAAAACTAACCCAAATTGCACATCATCTAGTTACTTCTATGAACAACTCTAAATCTCTGTGATTCCTCTAGAGTCTAGACTACCTTATTCAAAGTTTTCTTGGATCTCCACTAAAAACTCTATCAACATCATTTAAATTTCTAATTAGTTTTATCCAATCATACTCTACTCATTTCAGTCTCTCTTTTCTCATCACCAACCTAATATACCTGACTCATGTTGTTTTCCTCCATAAGATTTGTGAAAGGCTGTTCTTAGGAACAAATTATATATTTCTATGGTTATCTTATTTATGTGTTTCTCTGCTGATAACTTACTTGTCATAATTACTCCTAGATCTTTCTCTTTTATTGAATTTTTACATTTTTTCACTAGCTAACAAGTAATTTCTTCTAGTCCTTTTGTTGCTCTTTCCAAATTTCATGATGCTGTACTTTGTATCGCCACTTAGCATTTAGTAGCCATGGTCTTGCTCTAGGGCATCACAGTCTTCCTGATTTGTCACTCCCTTCATTATCTTGGCATTACAAACATACTTATGTAGCTTTCTATGCTTTCAACCTTATCATTCACATATACTGCAAACATTATTGATGCTAGGACACATCTTTGTGGCACTCTGCTTACTACCTTTTTTCCAGTTTGATTTGTTATTCTGAATTACTGTCCTCATTGTTATTAGATAAAAAAAATCTTCCATCCACTTTAAAACTGGTCCTCCAATTCCTCCTACATATTTCAGTTTCCATTTAAATAATTTGTGCGGCACCTTATCAAAGGCTTTCTTTATATCTAGCCATCTTGTGTGTGTGTGTATGTGTTTCATTCACCAAGGTTGCCTGCTGATTACCCAGCCAGTCTTTCCCCAACAGAAAGAGCTCAGAGCTCATATTGATCAATCTTTGGGTAGGACTGAGACCACACCACACACACCAGGAAAGTGAGGCCACAATCCCTCAAATTATATCCCATACTTATTTACTGCTAGGTGAACAGGGGCTACACATTAAGAGGCTCACCCATATCTAATTTTGTCCAACTTTTCCTTAAATTTATGCACACTATCTGCTGTTACAATCTCTTCACTCAAGCTGTTCCAGATGTCCACCATCCTATGTGGAAAACTAAACTTTTTAATGTTCTTCAAACATTGACTTTTCATGATCTTATATTAGTGGTTCTCAAACTTTTCAATTCGCACTTCGGTATTCAGCAGAACCCCTCTACAACCCCTTCACCCAATATAAATAGAACCCCATATGTAATTACAGGTGCTAAATGGACGTGGACTTCACGTAGTCTCTCTCTCTCTCTCTCTCTCTCTCTCTCTCTCTCTCTCTCTCTCTCTCTCTCTCTCTCTCTCTCTCTCTCTCTCTCTCTACTAAAGTGCAAATGATTTCATCCTTTTCATATTTAATTTCATCCTTTTCTGTTCCTACTAATAGATAAAAGTAAGGTTTTGTCAAACGTATATAGATTTTTACCACTAAACCTTTGAAAGGTCTTCATGGAACCATGGGGTTCAACGGAACACAGTTTGAGAACCGCTGTCTTAGAATGTCCTCTTGTCCATCTATCTCCATTTTTAGTCAGTGATACCAGGTCTTGTCTGTCTATCTTTTCCATACTGTTTACCATCTTACACATCATGATTAGACAGAGTTGTATTTAGAGGGCAGGCTGTGACTGCCCCCTGGAGTTGTGAGACACAAAGGGAAACGTTCAGTGAGATCACAACTAGCTTTAATGGAGAGTTCACAGCTTCTATACATTTGGCACTGTACCAAGCATGTATACTTTTCTTTACTCTATAGATGGGTACATATTTCTTCACTCCTTCATTATATTTCTGTAGGAATATGTCATATTTCCCATGTATTTTCCTTCTGTTCATAATGTTCCTCCATTCAATATCACCAAATAATTTTCTTAACCTTTCAAAATCTGCTCTTGCATAATTTAATCTCCCTTTTTTTGTAGTCTTGTCTGTATCTCATCTCGTCCTCTTCTTGCATTTCCAACACTAATGTTACATGATCACTTTTTTCCATTGGACTAAGGTACTGTATGCTGGGAGGGGGTTCTGGCTTCTTTGTGAATACTAGGTCAAGCAACGATGGTTCTCCTCCTCTGTGCCGTGCTCATTCTTCCATTCACTGATCTAGTGCATTTACCATAGTCAACTGTAACACCTCCTCACTGCACAATCCAGCATTATCAATTACTTCCATCTCTCTTCATTTTACTCTTTTACAGTTAAAGTCTCCTACTACTAATATTTTTCTATCTCTTCTTATCATATTACCTAAGGATTTAATCACCTCTCTTTGCATTTCCTTATGTTCTTCAGTTCCACAGGTATTTGTCTTAGGTGGCACAAATGTAACTATGATTTTCCTTTTCTTTCAATTCTCCTGTTTTGATTGTTACTCCTATTACTTTCACCATGCCATCACCATATTGCACTTCTTCCACACATATATTATCATGAACCATTATTAGCACTCCTCCTCCCCCTTTTCCCTTTCTGTGTGTGTGTGTGTGTGTGTGTGTGTGTGTGTGTGTGTGTGTGTGTGTGTGTGTGTGTGTGTGTGTGTGTGTGTGTGTGTGTGTGTGTGTGTGTGTGTGTGTGTGTGTATTTACCTACCTAAATGTTTACCTATTTGTGTATTACAGGGCCCGAGCTAAGCTCTCTGTGTCCTGTCTCCTTGTCCATTCCTGTCATATCTCTCTTTCATCTGATTGACACATCAGGTCTCCTTTCTCTTCTGTTTTCCAGGGTCGGAAGTTGCATTCGTCAGGGCCCGAGCTAAGCTCTCTGTGTCCTGTCTCCTTGTCCATTCGACATCACACTGTGTGTGTTGTGTGTGTTGTGTCTGTGTGTGTGTGTGTGTGTGTGTGTGTATTTACCTAGTTGTAATTTTACAGGGCCTGGGCTTTATGCTCGTGTGGCCCCGTCTCCATATCTACACTTATCCAATCTTACTTTAAAAGTATGCACACTCGTTGCAGACACTACTTTTTCATCTAAACTGTTCCACGTCTCTACTTACCTCTCTTTCAGCCATCTTTTCCTGTTCATGGCGGTCATAGTCATCAAGTTGGTTCTCTAAATAAGAGAGACTAATGAACTTCTGTACAAAGGACTCATACTGTCTCCTAAGGTCCTGCTCCAGCTTCTCATATTCATCCATGAATGCTGGCCTGATGAACCATGGGGAAAAGAAAGATCTTGTAAATTTAGTGTGCTAAGTAGCATGTCCATATGTTTAAAGAAAATTTTGTCACCCTAGGATAATCTAAAAAAAAAAGCACACTATATAGAAGATGAGTAACATTGTCTATTATTTAATTAACAGTTAACTGAGTACACCATGTTATTTATACATCAATATAAGTATGAGGATTAGATGATACCCAATGGTATATCATTTACTCAAGTATTTGCAAGTTGTTTTTTTTTTTTTTTTTTTTTTTTTTGTTAACCAAAGAAAGCAAAAAAATTGAGAATTAAATTTATTTTGTCATCAACACATAAGATTCCTCAATGAGTAATTATATAGTCTTCATATTATCAATGAAGAGTGATAATCTACTATACCTTATCTTACACACTGATTTAAATGTGACTATCCTGAAATTCTAAAGTATATTATAACATGAATATTCTACTACTTGGTACATGAAATTGATCACACTGTCTACTGCTTAGCCCTTAGACCCCCTTCATATGAGGACACTGGTGAAAGGATCAGGTAACTGCAAGCAACCAGTGACCGACACTGACTCGTGGTATCCCTTCTCATGCTTGTCAGTCAAAAGAATGATATCAAAGGAGGAGCTACACTTTGTTTGGTGACCAGAGGAAATAAAAAATGGTACAAATTGTATGTATTATGTGATAAGGAAAAAAAATAAAAGAAAAGAATGTATGCATACATCTTATTTTCAAGATTTGTTAGTTTGCTAGCTTTACTGCAGCTTTGGACATTTGGTAACTTAGACCATACTAAATATCTTTAGGCCAAATGCTTCAAATAAGTCTAATTTGAGGTGTTTGACCTAAAAAAAAGGCCTATCTGGTAACCCTCAAAATCTGGCTGATAAAAACTAAAAAGTTGGCAGCAGTAGCAATACTCGGTGGCTCAATATGAAAGCTCCGACTTGAAAAAATGCCCAACAGTGAACAGCAGTTCCTGGCAATGTCAGAAACATGTTCCCAAAGTGCAGCACTGTCAAAGCCAATGGCACACCTGGCCAACCATAATGGACTCAGGTGAAAGGTGTCGTACTCTGACAACATATTTCTGACATGGAGTTTCTGCCAACCACTGCTGGGCAGTGCTTCCAATGAGAGCTTTCATATGGAGCATATGGTCGTCATACGTCTGATGCAGGCTCCAGCAGTACCCCTTCCAGTAACAGACGTATGTAACACCATAGATTTAAAGAATTACAAAAATGTTTTGGGAGATGATCTGCACCAACATATTTTTAATTTGGAGAACTTTTCAACAGGCTGGAAACTTTTTTTTATAAAGTGCATTGCTACATGCTACCATTATTAGTTCCAGACTGGTGAAACAAAAAGTACACATGAAATCTATAATCTTCACCTGACTTTCTTCAAAGTGAGTAGTCGCTTCTGTCCTCGATCAAGTCCTGTCTTTTTCTTCTCAATCTTGGCCTGCAGGTTGGCTTGATCAGAGTCTACATTCTCAATGGATACCTGGTTGCGCTTCACCTCATCGTCACATGCTTGTATGGCCTCCTGCATCCCTGCCTCCACTTCTGTCAACTCCAGCTGCCTGTTAATGATGACTGTACGTGTCTCCTGGAAAATCATACATGGTGTAGTTATTAGAAAGAGAGAGAGAGAGAGAGAGAGAGAGAGAGAGAGAGAGAGAGAGAGAGAGAGAGAGAGAGAGAGAGAGAGAGAGAGAGAGAGAGAGAGAGAGAGAGAGAGAGAGAGAGAGAGAAATACCATCAGGTTGGATAGACTTGTTTTTCCAAAAATGCAAAGAAATACAGAGGATCCTCAGTTCGGGCCCCATCCCACTGCATGACAACCTTTATGCCCAGCCACTTATAAACTCCCTCGATGACTCTCCAATGCCATCATAATTGGACAAGGACAACTGCATATTCCCAACAACTTTCCCCAATAGGAAATGTCTAAGTACTTTGATCACCTTCATTTCAGTAGTAAGCGGGTCGCTCCTACCTGTGTTAGTCTGTAAGGTTTCTTTCACTTCATCGATGACAGGGAGAATCTATCTATCTATCTATCTATCTATCTATCTATCTATCTATCTATCTATCTATCTATCTATCTATCTATCTATCTATCTATCTATCTATCTATATCTATATATATATATATATATATATATATATATATATATATATATATATATATATATATATATATATATATATATATATATATATATATGAAACATGGCCTTTCTCTCCTAAACCAACAAACATGAACAATAAAAATTACCACAATGACTAAACCTAAAACAGGATATGCAGTTGTGTCCCTTAAAAAAAAAAAAAAGGGAAAGAGTGTACTACACAACAAAAGCTAGAAAACCTAACTTATAAGAAATCCTAGTACCACAATATAAGAAAAGACAAACCAATTACAATGTGTGAATTAAATATCATTTGTACATCAGCAGAAAAGAAGGTATTAGTACACACAATGAGACTTAACCAGATATGAGTATATCTGTATACTACAAATATGTGGAACAATCAGGTATCACATGGTAACATACCCTCAAATCGACTTCCCTCCGAAGCAGGTCATAAAGAGTGGCACCTCGGCTTGTAATCTCTGATGCTAGGGATCGAATATGCTTCAGTTCTGAAATCTATAATCAAACAAAAATTGCATTTTTAGTCAACCATTCAATCTCATATTACCTCCTTTTCTTGCATGTTATTCTTTCAGTCATTACTCTATTCCCTATTTATTTTTCTGATCACAATACTACACAATCTTGCAGTCTCTGTCTCCTAAAAGAGGCTTGATTTCTGCAAAAAACACATGACCAGAATACTCATGCAGTGGCATGGTGTGCTGTGGAGCAATGAAGAAAATTTTCAGTGACAGCTCACTGATAGTGTGACAATACTTTACCTATCATGGTGTGCGAAGTCTTGTAGTACAACCCAAAACCACTACAGGGAATCAGGAGAATTAAATTAAATTTCTCTGTGACCATCAACCAGGGTCTTTTGAGATCCCATTCCACCATTTTTATACAGAATCTAGCTCCCTGTCATACTATTACATTAGTGAAGCAGAGACAGCTGTGTGCCATTCTTTGATGACTGGCCTGCAAATTCTCTCAATTTTAATCCCATCAAGAATTTGTGGGCCACAATAAAAGTTACATAATCATTCCCTATTGTACCAAAGCTCCATGCCACATTTCACCAACTGTAGACATGTTTTGCCCCACAAGATCTCATGACACTTGCTTACAGCCTTCTTGCACATTTAGAAAAGTGCAGAAAGTGTAAGCAAATGCCCACAAAATAATGATTATAAAATCAATACATTTTTTTTGGTGTATTACCAGTGGCGGCTCGTGGAAAAATAGAATTGAGGGACTGTGTCGCTGCAAGCTTCACACAACAGTATAATAATAATAATTAGGAGAAAATATTAAAAAAGAAATAAATAAACAAGGGATTTTATAAACTTACGTTGTACCGTATAATGCAGTGTAAACATAGGCCTTGGACTGAGCATTTATTGAAGCAGGCTGACCAGTGAGCTGCACCAACTGCATCTCAACAGCTAGGTGTAGCACCAAAAAAATCTTAAAATATTGTACAGCATGAAACTTCTATTTTTGTCTCGTTTTATTGTAATTTTTCAAAATTTAGTTATAAATATTTTGATAAAACATAACAATTAAAGACTTTTTGTTGTGACACATTTTTTGAGTTGCATATTATTCTAATGTGAGATTGATGTAATTATACACCTGGCAGTGAGTGTTTGGGCAGGGGGACTGTAGCTCCGCAATTCCTATGGGCGAGCCACCACTGTGTATTACCCTGTTTTTATTACAACACAGCAGGAAAGTAGGTTGCAACATTTTGAATGATGAGCACTGTACAGATTACCATACTATTATACATATTCTTATTTGTCATAGTCATTGTTACTCTACAATCATTTATGTGAATTGATAAAATAGCCAGTCTTACCTTGTTAGAAACATCAAAGTTGAGGGTAGTTTCTGACTGTTCCTCATACAAATTCTGGCCATCATTGTTCTGAATGGCAGCATACAAAATGCTGAGGCCCTTAAGAATTTCCTGTACTGCATAGCCATCACTCTGATACAGTCGTTTTGTGTTGAGACGAACATGAGCTTTTGCTGCCTTGAATCACCAATCATCCCAGTAGGAACAAATAAACAAAATTATAAGTTTCTATGTCAAAAAGCAGTCAATCAATAATGAAGTCATTTACCATTTTCTGAATAATGTTGCTAAAGCACATTCTATTATTATAGTAACAAATCTTAATAGAAACAGATATAAGAAAGTTACCAAAGCAGTACCTGCCTGGCTTTCATAGGAAGGAGGATTATGCCATTTTGTGTTCCTAGCCTAGCCATCTTGGATTCACTACTCACCACTATGTCAAGTTCTAAGTCTGGCTCTAAATATCTGCCAAGTGCTTTTGATGAAAATTATAGTGATGATAACTCAGAAAGTCTTATTAGTAACATTTTGCATAAATGTGAAAGCATAAGCCAAAAAAAAATATATATAATGAAGGGTATGGAGGGCTCATGGAGCAATGAGTCCAAGTGGTATATGAGCCCTTGCCAGGAAAACAGAAGCAGTGTTGAAGAGGTTAATGGGCTGGAATGAACAAGCATTTTTTTTCAGTGTTCCAATAGCCAAGTTTCACAATCCTCAAATTTAACACCACACCTTAGGAAGAAAGCAAGCATGAAACTCACGAGGATAGTGTACAATGTACACAGTGAAAACATTACAGGAAACAGTTAGCAATTTTTTGCATGTATCAGTGAAGAAAATGTAGTACACTCTCACATACTAGTTCCTACCCCTCCTTGTAGATGGAGTCACAGCCACTCAATAAGGGTGCTCATTTGAACAATGGGGAGTGTTGCAAGGAAGAAAAAGATAGACAGAAGAGTCCATGGGTCATGGTAGAAAGAAGAGGTTGCTTTTTCAAACAAACACCCAATAATGACTCCAGGTACCAGGGTGGGGAGGAACTTGTGGATAGACATAGGGGTCTATTTTACACCATAGCAGGTTCAAGTGTTTCAAAATGGGCACACCACTATAGGTGCTTATTTTAGGTAAGCATACCAGTCATTCCTAGATTTCCAAGTCACTGACATATCTGGAACCTAATTCTTGTGAATGTTGATGACTGACTATACATATTGTTTCTTATTTCTGTTTTACATTTAATATCACATTTACAAAAATCTGTTAGCTTTCACAGCTTATTTAATATGGCATACCATAAACTGAGCAACAGATCTGATGAAAATAACTCTGTCTTGCTCCGTATCGATATCTGTAGGAAGGTCAGCCTTGGGATCGAATCTGTGCACCAGCCAAGCCAGGATTTCCGCAACAAGTGGAAAATTTGGAGAACGAAAATTTTCTACAGAGATGAGACGCCTGAAGCCCAATGCACGAAGCATCTCTGTGCAGTCTGTAACAATTGTAGCAACATGTAGTGATGTACAGTGTGTATATATATATATATATATATATATATATATATATATATATATATATATATATATATATATATATATATATATATATATATATATATATATATATATATATATATATATATATATATATATATATATATATATATATATATATATATATATATATATATATATATATATATATATATATATATATATATATATATATATATATATATATATATATATATATATATATATATATATATATATATATATATATATATATATATATATATATATATATATATATATATATATATATATATATATATATATATATATATATATATATATATATATATATATATATATATATATATATATATATATATATATATATATATATATATATATATATATATATATATATATATATATATATATATATATATATATATATATATATATATATATATATATATATATATATATATATATATATATATATATATATATATATATATATATATATATATATATATATATATATATATATATATATATATATATATATATATATATATATATATATATATATATATATATATATATATATATATATATATATATATATATATATATATATATATATATATATATATATATATATATATATATATATATATATATATATATATATATATATATATATATATATATATATATATATATATATATAAAGAGAGAACAGAATCTCCCCTATAGCTGGTAATAATTAGAGGACTAAGAGATAACGGTATAAAAGATGGTCAGAGAAGGGAAATGTGATCTCTGACACAGCCCACAAGATGATCAACTGAATAGCTATATGACTAGTAAATATCAAAGCAGAGAGAGAGCCAGGTGTCCAAGACTCAAGTAGTAGATAATGAGGGAATATGAAAATGGTTCATAAGGAAGAATGCTACAAAATAAACCATAATGGTAATGATAATGGCTCAGGGCAAATAACCAGCATAAAGGCAGAAACAGGCAGCTGCAAGGCAACAACAACCTTTTTACCTTGTACTTTTATTGCTCTTACAAGTTTCCAATTGATATATATTACATAATATTCTGCAACCTTAATTCTATCTGACAGGTGAGTATTAACCTGAGGGAAGAGGCTATGGGTATAAAAAAAGAAAAGAAAAAAAAAATCAGAATGGTTTGGTTCTATTGTAAAAAAATATATTAATTATCGCAGATAATAAATTATCTGTTATTCTGCACTGGTAACTAAAGCAGAAGTGTCTAAGTAGAGTACAACTTCAGACAAATGCTGGTACTTCCTTTGGATAATGTCGAAATAACCTTAAACTCTTCTCCCGAGGTTAATACTTGCATGTAAATTTTCTTAGATTTTATGTTGCATACAACAATGACTTACTTCTTAGTTCTCTGTACGACATAGTGCTACCGTTTTAACAAATTGTTGTTGGGGCAGTGAAAAAGTGATCTTTCACCGGTGTAGTCTTGCGAGATTGAGCACTGTTAACTAGGGACTCAGGGCAGCATTTCTTTACCACTCACTCATTCTCACTGACATTTGTTTGTATTCCGTCGCCATGGCAGCACCCTGCGAACTTGATCTTGATGCTACAGGTGGCTCGGGATCGCGCCAGAGCGAGTTGATCGGTAACTCCTGTAAAGACAAACAAATGACAACCAAAAGGCAAAAACAGAAAAGAAGAAAAGAGTAGTATCCTTTTCACTAATTTTCCCTACATCTAGCAGGCCATATTTTCTCCAGAAACTCTTTCAGACTCAGTAATTTTTGCACTATCTCTTTACAAAGTCCCAGCAGCAACACCATCCATTCCCTTCCTGTCTTCTCCACTCTTTCACCCAAATTAGTATTGTCAGAATCACTTGCATCATCTCCCTTCTGTCTCTCTCATACCTCTCAGGCTCTCACACTCTTGTACGGTTTATGGACAAGTCGAACGTGAACCAACTTGAATGTGCCAAGTCGAGCGCACTGGAGACTAGAGCTGGGCAGGAACCGATTCCAATTCTTGGAACCGGTTCCGCTTTAACTGTTCAACATGACTACAGATGGTAGATACGCATGCGTTACAAATCACAAATAGTATAATATATACTGCTTATAAGAATGTTACCATTAATATTATTTAGGAATCCTTGCAAATGCCAGTATCTATAGATGAACGAAGTAGAGTATAATACAATTAAGTGTACCTACTGCAAGCAGGCTTGTATCCATTATTCAAAGAAATTGCATGAATATTATATAAAAAGTTCGTTCATATTGACCATCGGCCAATAGCAGGCACCGATTTAATGTTGCCATATCACCATAATTAATTTTCTTTGTGTGGCATATATCCTATGACGTCACAACATATATATATATATATATATATATATATATATATATATATATATATATATATATATATATATATATATATATATATATATTGATGCACACCCAAACCAAATAAAACACTGAACACTAACCCTAAACACACTCAAAACACCACGCAACACCTCAAAATGTCCCCAAATTCACCTAAAACTCACTAGTAACACCTTGTATACACCAAAATCACCCAGAACCACCCAAACACATACACAAACCACTTACAACACTCAAAACTAACCCAAAACACACTCATAAAACCAAGTAACACCTCAAGACACCAAAATACACACAACACTCTCTAGAAACACCACTAAACGCCAAGATCACCCCCCCACACACAAACCATTTAAAAAAACTCAAAATAAACATACAACACATTCAGAACACTACGCAACAACTCAAAATTCATCAAGACATACTTACAAATCACTAGAAACACCCAATATATACCAGGATCACCCCCACATAAATAAACCACTTACAACATTCAAAAACATCCCTACCACATTCAAAACGCCATGGAACCCCTCAAAATGCCCCCAAACACATCTAAACTCATTAGAAACACCCTGTATAAAAACACTCAAAATTAACCCAAAAACACACTCAAAACACCATGCAACCCCTCAAAATGTTCCCAAAACACACTTAAACAAGCAAATACTGAAACACATCTCAATCCACACACTCAAAAAAGTACCTAAAAGGCCTTAAACACACAAATTGCACCAAAAAACATACTCATAACACCACTACTGAAAACACTTGAGATGCCCCAAATATATTCCAAAACCAAAAGTATGCATTAATAAGAACGTCAAGTTTAAAAGGGACACATACCTAAATATCACACCTTGACTCCTCCTATTCCGCTTCTATTTCTTATTTCTTCTTCATCCTCCTCCACTGTTTCTCCTTCGTCTTCCTTCTATTGCTTCCATCTACACGCCTGAGCCTAGAAACATAAAAACACTAGATGTTAGACAAGATATTGAGGAAATGGAGCGTGACTTAAGTATGGTAGCTTGGTTGCTCCTCCACTTGATAATAACAATGATAATAATAATAACAATAACAATAA
>NC_059298.1:1002500-1015000 GCF_017591435.1 Portunus trituberculatus
ATTCCAGTAACAATCAACAACCAAATAATTTCAATCGCTCAGACCGCAATCATACTTGGATTTCACATAGATAACAAAAATACAACAACTAAATAACGCATAATAAGAAAAAAGCTGAGTTGGCGCTACAAACAATTAAAAGATTTGAAAAACTGAATACAAAACTTTAACTTCATCTAAAGTGAAAACGTGTTTTACCAATTTTAACCTACCCATCACACACAATATTACCACTTTAAAAAAAAAAAAAGCATTAGCAAAATTAGAAAACACAAAATGAGGGAAATTTAATTAAGACTCCCCATTGTCGTCCTTCGTTTAATAAAAATTCCACACCTAGTAATTTATCTGGGCTTGGTACACTCCTATATAATTAGGTAATAAGTAAATAATAAGATCTACTCACTGATAAAGTAGGTCCATGATTGGTGCTTGAAACACTGTAACAAAGAGTGCATGTGCTATAAATATTTGCCACAATACCATTTCTTTCACTTTAAGCAGCGTGTATCATGGTATCAGGATACGTAATGAGGTAAAGGTAAATCAATTTACGTTTGTTATTCTGGCATCACATGTCGTAATGCCGACCTAAGTGTAACCCTGTCCTACCTGGCCAGGGTAAGACTACGAACACTTCACTTATAGGTAAGCGAGGCTCTGGTTGTCTGTTTTGTTCACCGTCTTCGTATTATTCACTCTCGTGACAATATGACCATGTGTTTCTTACAGTAAGGTAATGTGTGTACCGTCTGAAGGCCCGGTAGCAACTCCCTCTCTTACCAGTCGCTCCTGGCTATGTCCAGGCTTCACGACTCTTCAAACCAGGCGAACCTGAGTTCGAACTTGCGTAACTGCTGACCGTATCAATGCATTTGTGGCTCAACTAGTAAATCAATTTAAGATACTATCTAACTTACATTTTATTCCTTATTTTGTATAAATATTATTTCATGAACATATATAACCCATTTAACAATAGAATTATGTACATACCTTAACATTTACATTAATAAAGATAATATTTGGCAGGAAAATCACTGTGGGATAAATTCCCACAGAAAATTAAGATTCGCATACAACGGCATATATACCCATATACCTACACAGCTCAAGAATTACATACAATAAGTAACATCACACCTATAAACATACTACTTAATAAACGAACATCACAAACAAAACACAGATTAGATACAACACATTTGATAAAACACTGCAAGACAAGAAATACAAAACATTAATAAACAGAAAACCAGAACAAAAGCGAAAGTCACTCTTGGTTCAGAAAGACAATAAACATACTATAACTGACCCAATATTCTCATATATGTAGAAAACACCAAATTGCGTCCTCCTCTTCCCCTCAAGAATCCGCTTTATGAGTCATAAAATAATAGAAAGCAAGATGAGCTAAGACACAAAATTATAAAACAAATAATTCTACAACCGTACTTCTTTTCATCAACCCTTTTCTTCTACCCTTCAAGTAATCCTCCCACCTAAACACACCTCTTTCACCTAAACTGTTTATCCCCCCACTCCCGTTGCCTGTCAGACAGGGGCCATGCCTAGAACTGAACAGATGTTTTTCCTGCATTGCGCAGCGGTTGCAGCCTCGTCCCAGCTCGGGTTGTGTTGCGCCATGCTCAGCACAGAGTGCCGCTAGTGTCTGGCGAGGGGGCTCCAGGTGAAGGCAATTTTCACCTTTCCGGCTAACGAGTGGCGGCGGGCGGCGTCAGGAGAGTGGTGGAATGTCACTGGACACCAGAGGCTGAACCTGAAGCGTCTGGTGAGGCTGTCCCCACGAGGCGCCCCTCATGGTGCGGCCTAGACGGATTGTGGCGTGAGGAAGACGACGCAGGGCACGATGGCAGACCTACTTACTGGCTGCTTTGCACGCCGGACCCACCCACCTCACGCTGCGGCTCCTCTCCAGCAGCGATGGGATATGCCTGACCTGGGGCGTACAGGATCCAGACGTGGCACTGCACGCAAAGAGCGAGACTCCATCCTGCCTGAGTCCCCGGCCAGGGGTGGTGAGCAAGGCTCTGCCCAAGCCCCCCGCCAGGAGCTGAGAGCTAAGGTCTGGCCGGGCCGTTGCCCTGCCCGACCCCCCTGTCAGGTGCGAGCAGCGATGCTCTGCCAGCTCGAGCATGGTATCGGAGCGGGCAGCACGGGGCCTCTCCTGGGGTATGTGCCATGAAGGACGTGCCTTTCGTGAGGGACGTGCTTCTGGAGGACGTAATTCACCCTATGGAAGTGCCTCGCCAGGAGGGTGTACCTCTCATGGAGGACATGCCTTTCCTGAAGGGCGTGTCTCTGGAGGACGTACCTCTCCTGGAAGATGTGCCTCTAGAGGATGTGCCTTTGCCTCTGGAAGTAGAAGGCGAACCACCATTGACAGGACGAGGCACTGCCTCACCTGCCACCTATGACACTAAGATACAGGTGCCGCCAGGCTTTCTGCAGAGAAACGTGGCGCCAGTGAGGGCCATGGAAAGGCCCATGGCGAAGCGTCGGCCTAAAGGACCCAAGGGGAAGCGTCGCCCCAAAGGGTCCATGGGGAAGTGTTGTGTCAAGGGGCCCTCCCTCATAGTGCTGTAGGCCTGGATGATGATCCTGCATGCTGCCGGCGTGACACGATTCCAAGCAGGTCGCAGGTTGCCTTGCAGACTATGCTGTTCCTGGTGAGAGCCCTGCCCACGGTCTGCAGGATGTGCCGGCGCCTGTAGCAGGAGCTGGAGGCCCGGGAAGGCGACATTGACTTCCTGGGCCGCCGCATCCCCTTCCTGAGGGAGGAGGTGATTCGTGCCCTGGGTGCCGGCTCCTTCCTGGACCCTGGACCGCGGCGGCAACGCCTGCACCCGTCTCCTACTCTGGTGGAACACGCGCGTCGTCAGGAAGGAGTTCCACAACGACGGCGTATTGCAGTCAATGATGCGGGAGGCGTGGCTCTTGTTGGAATTACGAGGGGCTGGGGGAGTACTGCACCCACTTGCCCTAAGTTTCCACCCCCTCACCATCATCCAGGAGTTTGTCCGGGAACCCTAAGACAAGTTCCTGATACAGTGCTCCGTGCAGGGCCTGCTGCGCTCCCTGGGCATACTGCCGCTGCCTGGGTGACGTGCAGACCCGAACCGTGGTGCTCAACAACCTCAAGGTTTACAACATCATAGTCTCGGGCGACGTGCATCGCCTAGTGCTGCACGTGATCGATCTGGGGTGGGCGAGCAGCGCAGGGCATGTCGCGGGGACTTCATCCTAGAGATGGATGGGCGAGGATAACGCACAAGGGATGGATTTGGCACTAAGTGCCCCTGGATGGCACCGAAAGTGAGGGCACGGTGAACTGAGCTTTCTGCTGAAGGAGCTCACGGAAGGCTGCATCCAGTCCTAGCTGGCGATGTCCCTGTTGCGGTTGGGACAGCGCTGGCCATCGCAGTGCTGCGTCGGGGACTGCTGCAGTGCCAGCTCCAGGAGGCCTTTCACCTGATGATGCGGCAGTGAGGCACAGTGCCGAATGACAGTCCCTGCCTCACTGCCTTGGTGGCGCAGACTGCCCTCCCCTTGTTCCAGTGTCCCTGTGCCGCACGCCCAGGCGGCGCTTCGTGCCCTGCTGCAGGTCATGGTCAGGCCCCGATAGTTGAGTTGAGTGTTGCCTTGGATGTGGCATTCCCTGACGCCTCCTTCCTCGTTGTCTGGGTCTTCTTTTCTCTTCTTTCTCTTCCCTTTTCTTTTCTCTTATTTTCCAAAGTTCATCCACTCTCTTTTTCCTTACTACAGAGTACAGATATTTTCAACACTCATGCCTCCATAATTCCTTCTCTATACACCTGCTGTAATCTTACACCTTTCCTGATTCCATCCAGGTATTCTTGGCACCTCACCAGAAAATGTCTCAGATCTTCATATTCTGCCCGAGCTCTTCACATTTATTTGTTTCATTATCATTTTCGTATAATTATTAGCAGAAAATTATAATCGTTTTGATGTCAATATTCTATACGCGCAAACGTGAAATCTATATTTATCATTTCATGTAACTATTTAGGTTTATATATCTGCTTTTAACGATTAATTTATGCAATCATTTATAAATGTTGTAGAAAAGATATACTTAGTATTATGTCGACATTTTACACACAGACACCCATACGGAAGCGACTGTGTACAGCCGGTCATCCTCATCCTACTCCGCCACCCATTCAGCAAATTTACTTAGCCCCCCCCCCCCGTAGAACTCTGTCTGCTCTCGTTCTTGTGTCCTCTTTCTCATCTTATTCTTTCTCCCTTTTTTTCATTCTCCATTTTTATTTTCCTATTTCCTCATCCCTTCCCCTCATTTGTCCTTCCTCTTTCTTCTGTCTTTTTTCCCATTATTAATGAACAATGGAAAGAGAGTGGGTGACAGGACAGAACCCTGAGGATACCACTGTTAATAGATATAGGAGAAGATCAGTGGTTGTCTACCTCGGCTGCAATAGAACGGTCGGAAAGGAAACTTGAGATAAAGTTGCAGGGAGAAGGATAGAAACCGTAGGAGGGCAGTTTTGAGATCAAAGCTTTGTGCCAGACTCTATCAAAAGCTTTTGATATGTCTAACACGACAGCAAAAGTTTCACCGAAATCTCTAAAAGAGGATGACCAAGACTCAGTAAGGAACGCCAGAAGATCACCAGTAGAGCGACCTTGACGGAAGCCATACTGGCGATCAGATAGAAGATTGTGAAGTGACAGATGTTTAAGAATCTTCCTATTGAGGATAGATTAAAAACTTTAGACAAGCAAGAGATTAAAGCTATAAGACGGTAGTTTGAGGATTAGAACGGTCACCCTTTTTAGGAACAGGCTGAATGTAGGCAAACTTCCAGCAAGAAGGAAAGGTAGAAGTCGATAGACAAAGTTGAAAGAGTTTGGCCAGGCAAGGTGCAAGCACGGAAGCACAGTTTTGAGAACGATAGGAGGGACCCCATCAGGTCCATAAGCCTTCCGAGGGTTTAGGCCAGCGAGGGCATGGAAAACATCATTACGAAGAATTTTGATTGAAGACATGAAATAGTCAGAGGGAGGAGGAAACGGAAGGACAAGCCCAGAATCATCCAAGGTGGAGTTGTTAGCAAAGGTTTGAGAGAGAGTTCAGCTTTAGAGACAGAATGGCAGGATGAAATAAAGGAGAGAAAGATGAAGTAAAGTTATTGGAGATGTTTTTGGCCAGATGCCAGAAGTCACGAGGGGAGTTAGAGTTTGAAAGATTTTGACATTTTCTATTTATGAAAGAGTGTTTGGCAAGTTGAAGAACAGACTTGGCATGATTCCGGCAGAGAATATAAAGTGCATGAGATTCAGGAGATGGAAGGCTCAAGTACCTTTTGTGGGCAACCTCTCTATCATGTATAGCACGAGAACAGGCTGTGTTAAACCAAGGTTTAGAAGGTTTAGGTTGAGAAAAAGAATGAGGAATGTACGCCTCCATGCCAGACACTATCACCTCTGTTATGCGTTCAGCACAAAGAGATGGGTCTCTGACACGGAAACAGTAATCATTCCAGGGAAAATCAGCATAATACCTCCTCAGGTCCTCTAACTGGCAGAGGCAAAACGCCAAAGGTGCCTCCGCTTTGGGAATCCTGAGGAGAAATTGGAAAGATAGGACAAGAAACAGAAATGAGATTGTGATCAGAGAAGCCCAACGGAGAAGATAGGGTAACAACATAAGCTGAATGATTAGAGGTACGGAAAAAATCAAGAATGTTGAGCGCGTCCCCGAGACGGTCAGGAATACGAGTAGGGTGTTGCACCAGTTGCTCTAGGTCATGGAGGATAGCAAAGTTGAAGTCTAGTTCACCAGGATGGTCAGTGAAGGGAGAGGAGAGCCAAAGTTGGTGACGAACACTGAAATCTCCAAGGATGGAGATCTGTGCGAAAGGGAAGAGAGACAGAATGAGTTTATTGAATGAAGGTCTTTCTGTTTGAAATTATCATGTGCATGTTAGTTACGCCGAAAAAATCACACACACACACACACACACACACACACACACACACACACACACACACACACACACACACACACACAACAACGACAATAACAACAACAACAATGATAATAATGATAATAATAATAATAATAATAATAATAATAATAATAATAATAATAATAATAATAATAATAATAATAATAATAATAACAATAATAATGATAATAATAATAATAATAATAATAATAATAATAATAATAATAATAATAATAATAATAATAATAATGATAATGATAGTAGCAATAACAACAACAACAACAATTATATTGATAATAATAATAATAACAATAATAATAATAATAATAGTAATATTAATAATAATGATAAAAATAGTAATAATAATGCTGATAATAATAATGGAGGGGGAGGTGGAAGGATACACAGGTGCAAGGAGTCGAGTTTATTCCCGACTGGTTTCGCCCACAGCTTCTTCAGGGGAACTGAGGCGAAACCGTTCGAGAATAACTTAACTTCTTACATCTGTGTCTCCTTCCACCTCCCCTCCTCCAACTTACCTAGATGTCTATATAATAATAATAATAATAATAATAATAATAATAATAATAATAATAATAATAATAATAATAATAATGATAATGATTAATAATAATAATTATGAAAGAAAAGTCTAAAACGAGAAGAAACGAAAATTCTAGATCCTAAGTTGATTTTTTCTTTCATTCTCGAAAATGAAAGTTGACATTTCGTGACATGAAAATCTTCGTGATAGTTTCTTTAAAGGTAAGTTCCTCATCGTCTGCGCTGCGCATATGACAATTATGTTGATTAAATGGCGTGCGTTCACCAGACA
This sequence comes from Portunus trituberculatus, assembly GCF_017591435.1. Taxonomy (NCBI): domain Eukaryota; kingdom Metazoa; phylum Arthropoda; class Malacostraca; order Decapoda; family Portunidae; genus Portunus; species Portunus trituberculatus. Next base: position 1,009,353 of record NC_059298.1, read on the forward strand.
GACATTCAGAATCATGAGGATACTAAGTATGGTGATCGTACTCACGGTGGCGATGACAATAACTATAGGAGGTATGTCTGCTTCTAAAGTCCTCACTGGCAAGGCAGTGTCTCAGTATACTTATCCGCACCTTCAGATTCTAAAAGAGGTGATGGCTGGGCCGCTGGCAGGACGAATTTTAGTGGTTTACCTAGATCCTGCTTTGAGTTCCTATGTTCTTGAAAAAATTTTGACCTCCGCCATCCAAAATTCCTTCATTCTAGTTGACCTTGGTTCAAATGGAGAAGAATGGCGTAAAGAACAAACGACGGCAGTACTAAGAGCAGATAATTTGGTCCACGTGGCGATATTCGTCAGTGATCCCCGGCCATTCTTCCGTTCAGTCGCCAACACAGATAATGTTTGGAGGCCAAAATTTCTTTTGATGTTCAGTATTTCAAAAGAATCTCATGAACATGTTATTAAAGCAGAGGTATTCAGTTACTGCGAAAGAATCGTCATGTTCCAGCTTCATAGCAGTGGAAAACAGACCCATAGTAACCACATGGAAATGCTGACATATTTTCCATTTTCGCATCAACAAAGTATTGTCTCTCTTGGTTTGTGGTCAGTGTCTGCAGAGTTACTGATTGAAAATATCTTTATTGACCGTTTTCCATCATTCGAGGGATACATGTTCTTACTCGGTACATGGTTTGATGACTACCCTTACTTGCATCAGGCAAAAGACAAACCAGAGGGTGAGGGAGACGGGGTGGAGGTTGAGATGCTAAACACACTGGCAGATCACCTGAATTTTACCTTTGACCTAACCACGAAACCACCCGACGATAAGTGGGGAGATTTTGAGAATGGCTCCTGGACTGGGATGCTTGGAATGATTCACAATGGAGGAAAAAATTTCACCGTAAATTACTTCGGTTATACCAGCAAGAGAATTGAAAACTTTGATGCGAGTGTGTCCTACTGGATGGAAGGGTTTGGACTAGCACTCTTGAAGCCAAAACCATTGCCAAAGTGGCGCAGCGTGTACTACCCATTCACTCCGCTGGTGTGGATGTCAGTAGCGGTATCTTTCCTCGTCGTCCTTATGGTTATGTATGTTCAGGTATGGATTAGTAGTTTCATCTTGAAGAAATGTATGTGTGCCCTCTCTCTCTCTCTCTCTCTCTCTCTCTCTCTCTCTCTCTCTCTCTCTCTCTCTCTCTCTCAGACATATATATATATATATATATATACATATATATATATATATATATATATATATATATATATATATATATATATATATATATATATATATATATATATATATATATATATATATATATATATATATATATATATATATATATATATATATATATATATATATATATATATATATATATATATATATATATATATATATATATATATATATATATATATATATATATATATATATATATATATATATATATATATATATATATATATATATATATATATATATATATATATATATATATATATATATAGTAGCGGTGGTTATGGTTAGGTTAGGTTAGGTTAGGATAGGGCAAGTTGGCAACAGGGAAAGGTTGACACACTTGTGATAATTCAAATAATAACTATTATACAGCGCCGTGATTCACACTGAAGAGTTAGTTACGCTGTAGTTTCTCAATCACTCACCTGCTACCAAAGTGATAGGATGCACAACTTGAAAATAATTGGGAAAAAATATATATATATATTTGGATGCTGGCGAGTAAATTTTCATTTTCTCATACTTTGCTATAATATGCTTGAAGTTATTGTAAAATAATATCCAATTTAGCCAATATTCAACGTAGGGTGTAACCATAAAAAAACAGTTCGAAATTAGGTTTCTTGTTATCTGCTAAACTGTACATTTATGATCAATGGCACAGCTCGGGGAAGTTGGCTCAACAAAATGGGGCAAGTTTACAGAGAGAGAGAGAGAGAGAGAGAGAGAGAGAGAGAGAGAGAATGCATGCAATTATCATCCTAATGTTCAATAAAGTTTCATGAAAACACTCTTTGCACAGGATCGTGCCCAAGCTAAACCAATTCTAAGAAGCCTTGGTCACGTGTGGCCATACGTGCTGCGTCCGGTTCTAAGCCATGCTTTACCACGGCTCCCAACCAGGAACAGCCAGCGGGTGTTCATAGCAGCCTGGTGGTTGGCCTGTGTCATCCTCACCACAGCCTATACCGCTAACCTTATTGCCTTCCTCACCATTCCTCTATACCCGAAACAGCTGCAGACAGTGGAGCAACTAGCGAAAAGTAATTACAGGTTAGTGGATGTATATTCTTCAATGCATACAAGTAACGTACCAGTGTGTGTGTGTGTGTGTGTGTGTGTGTATATATATATATATATATATATATATATATATATATATATATATATATATATATATATATATATATATATATATATATATATATATATATATATATATATATATATATATACAAACGTTGGGATTCGGTAGTTCAGGTAATTCTAAGTAAAAAATACCCGATAAACATTTGGTGTGTTTTGCTATATTTCGAGAGAAGTTAACGTAGAAGTTTTGTGTAGCGGGTTTTGCTTCTCCCTTGGTGGGCCTCCGCCACATCCCCCTCTCTTCTTCGCGGCGCTCTACGTACAAGTATAGTACGTAGCCGAATATTGCGGCGCGGTATAAATATCCTGTTGCAGAAACATTTTGTGGTGGCGCCTAGCCGCTGGTAGCGGTGGTGAGGAGCACTCTTTCTATCTATCACACGCGCAACATTAGTTATTGGCATCTACCCGCCGCGACGTTACCAGTGGCAAAGAGCGTTTCGGCCTCAGCACAGATCAAAATCCATGACCGCAGGAGACATTTTGCCCGAATTAGACTTAATTTGTGCATCTGTATAACACTAACTAACCTTAAACTAGCATACTTTCGTCACTGAAATAAAACTTTGCTGGATAATAGGTAAATATCAGACTAGAGATATTCATATGCTTGCATTTGTGAAAAATGTCTAATGACGCTTACTTTGAGCGCAAAAGCTGGATGCTGACCATGTATCGAGTACGAAAGAAAAAATATGACTGCAGGCGTTACAGATCCCATGTTGGGATACTCCTTCAGCGCTTCCGTGATTTCTTCTCTATAGCAATTTATTTTCGAATAGTTTTCATCCCTGGTGTCACAAAGACACTTGTTTTCCCGATAGAGATCACTGAGGGTGGCAAGAGTATCCTCGGAGCAAATAATTTGCTCCATCAGCTGTTAGAATGTAGACAAAGATGCCAGTATTGCTGACAATGTGACGACTGATGGCGTCTCGTGTTTAGCAACATCAAACAACCAGTACTGGCCTCAAGATGCCTATATTGGTGGCAAGATGCCAGTAAAGTTATTCATGTAATAGCACCGTAAGTTATCATAATTGTGTGTAACGTAGGCAGGAAAGGGTTACCAAATAACAAATTAAATTTCTTGTTGCATCAGTGAAGAAAATGCACAGATGACACACCAATGCAGTGGTTGTCAAGTGATATATATATATATATATATATATATATATATATATATATATATATATATATATATATATATATATATATATATATATATATATATATATATATATATATATATATATATATATATATATATATATATATATATATATATATATATATATATATATATATATATATATATATATATATATATATATATATATATATATATATATATATATATATATATATATATATATATATATATATATATATATATATATAGTATATATATATATATATATATATATATATATATATATATATATATATATATAGTACCATACGTCCCGGATTAACCAGGACAGTCCCGAGTTTGAACACATGTCCTGGCGTCCCAGTCGGTTTATATATCTGTCCCGATAATGTTGCATTAGCTCTTCTTAATACTATATAAAGAACAAACGAGTCAAAAGAGTTTTTTTTATATATATAAACGAGATCCATAAGCAAAGATGTACTGTAATGTTGCAGTATCTTTTCTTGCTAAAAAATAAGATGCATTTACATTACACATTACATATTACAGCAGTGTATAGTGTGTAATCGACCTCATAGTTAAAGATTATTCTGGTTTGCATGTAGGAAATTATGGTAACACACACACACACACACACACACACACACACACCTAATGTGGGACGCCCCATGTGTTTAGAAATACGCTAGCAGCACGTCCCTTACCGTGCTTCTGCAGCATGGACAGCCGCTGGAGCAGCCAAGCAGCGTCAACGCCAGCGCTACGCTACCTTAGCTAGACCTATCTTATAATGTCACGTCTCTCGCCGTAGACACGAGACGCGTGACCGGTATTTGGGGCCCAGCCTTTACCGACCCACTGCAAGATATCGCCAGACGCATCAGCCAGTGAAGCGGAGAACCTCACGAAACACCCTCCCTGCATGTCTTCCTGCCTGCCTGCCTGGCTATGGCAGCGCAACAGCATCACTGTGGTGCGTGGCAATGCGGCAACAACGTGCAGGCCGTCCTATGGACGGCAACATACATATACGGCATTAGCCCAGCACACGCACAGGCACACATTACAAGGGGAGGTAGTAAACACCTACCGAAACGATAATCTAATCCCAGCAAGATCTAATAGCACTAGTTCAGGGGGTGCTGTGAACTCTCCATTAAAGCTAGTTGTGAGCTCGCTGAACGTTTCTCTCTGTCTCACAACTCAAGAGGGAAGTCACAGCCTGCCCTCTAAAGACAATTCTCCTTCTTCACACAAAAGTATATGCACTTACCACACACACACACACCCTTCACTTAAAATAGAAAATAAGAAAATAGCGACTCCAAATCCAGCCTCGGAGTCCTCTTCTGGGGAAGAGACCAGAAATGTCCCCAGGTCAGACTGCTCTCTCGGTGGCAACCCAAAATGTCTTGACACCTCCCTCAACTTCTTCTTCATTAACTTCTGCAATATTTGAAGTCTTAGATCTAATTTTCAATCCGTAGAACATTACATCTTTACTAAACCTCATCTTCTTTTCCTCACCGAAACACAGCTGTCTGAGGCAACTGACAGTAGCCCCATCTCTGTTCGCTCCTACTCTCTCTATTCTCATTTTCGTTCCAAAGCTGGATGTTGCGTCTATGTGCCCAAAGACTTAACTTGTTCTCCTGCCCACGCTCTTGAATCTTCCGAGTTTTCCACCATCTGGCTTAGACTCAATAGTCACTCTAACTAAATTCATCTGTGTTGTCTATCTCTCCCCTAACTCCTCTGACTATAGTAAATTCTTTGACTATTTAACTTCCAAAGTGAAGCATTCTGTCCCTCCACCCTCTGCTACAATGAGAAGTTATTATTGTTGTTATTAATGTTATCATTATTATGATTATTATTATTAATATTATTATTATTATTATTATTATTATTATTATTATTATTATTATTATTATTATTATTATTATTATTATTATTATTATTATTATTATTATTATTATTTATTATCATTATTATTATTATTATTATTATTATTATTATTATTATTATTATTATCATTATTATTATTATTATTATTATTATTATTATTATTATTATTATTATTATTATTAT
>NC_059298.1:1020000-1060000 GCF_017591435.1 Portunus trituberculatus
CTACAGGCAGTGAGAATATTTCTATACTATTATCCAGAGAAGCACTCATGAAAACCCCGCTAATAATCTCTGTGGCCTTGAAAAATAGTCATGGTGAGAGAGCAGAGCGTTTCTGAATACGGGGCTTTTGTGGTGTCATGCACAGAGAAAGCAGGTTTGCCCTAGCAGGGCCTAGCTGGTAACCAGCGCCGCCGAGAATTAAACCATATACACAAGTGAGGCATACACTGAGGAAGCAAGGTTGGAGTGTGTCGGCGCTGGCAGCCTGCTTCAACCCCCTTTCCCGTTTGCTGGGATCATTCTTGCCTGTTCAACCCGCGCAAGTAAACACTACTGAGTGGACAGCAGGATGGATGATGAGCTGACAGCCAAAGTTTATGAGAAACAGCCTGTGTAGGACAAATGGAATAAGCACCATGCCAACAGGAATGTGTGGAATGTGGTGGATACTCTGTGGGTTGAAATCAGCCACGATTTTGAGGCTGAAGGTAAAAAAAATATGATTATAATCATTATTATTATTATTGTTATTATTATTATTATTATTATTATTATTATTATTATTATTATTATTATTATTATTATTATTATTATTATGATTATTAACAATAATAATGGTAATAATAATGATAATAATAATAATAATAATAATAATAATAATAATAATAATAATAATAATAATAATAATAATATTATTATTATTATTATTATTATTATTATTATTATTATTATTATTATTATTATTATTATTATTATTAATATTATTATTATTATTATTATTATTATTATTATTATTATTATTAGTAGTAGTAGTAGTAGTAGTAGTAGTAGTAGTAGTAGTAGTAGTAGTAGTAGTATCATTATCATTATTGTTATCATTATTATTATTTTACTTTTCTTCTTCTTCTTCTTCTTCTTATTATTATTATTATTATTATTATTATTATTATTATTATTATTATTATTATTATTATTATTTATTTATTATTATTATTATTATTATTATTATTATTATTATTATTATTATTATTATTATTATTATTATTATTATTATTATTATTATTATTATTATCATTATTATCATTACCATTATCATTATCATTATCATTATCATTATTGTTATTATTATGACAGATACTGCTTATGTCCCTGTCGCTTACCGAGCGGGTTGGAACTGGTTACCCGCGTCCTTTGTGAAGACCTTATCACGCAAGGCCCACATAGTTCTGTGGGCCTTGTTATCACGCTGGTTTCTGTTGCCTACCCGCGCTGGAAAGCAGCCCGCCGCTAACCTACATTCTCTGTGCAAGCACCCTTATGTCGTAAAAACTCCATCTTACTGTAAATTTTTTATTTTTCGGTAGTAGTCAAAACCATGCAGTATAATCTAATGTACTGACTGTCACCGTCACGTGAAACCTTCAGACAGCTGACTAACTTCACCGAGTTCACTCTTCCTCTCTCCGCCCAGCCAGGCAAGGTGTCACATAGCCTGTTATTTAATTTGTTATTAATTACAGCCTTTCTAATATTGTGCGACGTTTATCAGTAGATCACCTGTTCGTTAATATTACTCCTCTCATTCCAGGATACTGCGATGCCCCAAAACTTTTGGAAATAATGAATGAATAACTCACAATATCACCATCGGACAATCCTCATCAGCACATTATCAAGTGTTGTAGTATTACAGTATCCTGTAATGAGACGAGTAGAATTGACAGACAGGTGATTTACCAATATACGTTGCACAATGTTAGCATGGTTATAATTAGTGACAAATAAAGTAACAGGTTGGTTGACACCTTGCCCGGCCAGAGAGAAGAGGTAGAGGAGAGGCAATGCTCAAAGCAGCGATCGTTATGGTGTGCTCCGCTGTTTTGAAAGCTAGTCCTCCACTCTTGCTACGTAACATTTCACCGCCGTTCTCCAACCCCTTTTCCAATATATATATATATATATATATATATATATATATATATATATATATATATATATATATATATATATATATATATATATATATATATATATATATATATATATATATATATATATATATATATATATATATATATATATATATATATATATATATATATATATATATATATATATATATATCAGGAGCAGATACACACCGAGTAGTATAGTGGTTAGCACGCTCAACTCACAATCGAGAGGGCCGGGTTCGAATCCCGACGCGGCGAGGCAAATGGGCAAGCCTCTTAATGTGTGGCCCCTGTTCACCTAGCAGTAAATAGGTACGAGATGTAACTCGAGGGGTTGTGGCCTCGCTTTCCCGGTGTGTGGAGTGTGTTGTGGTCTCAGTCCTACCCGAAGATCGGTCTATGAGCTCTGAGCTCGCTCCGTAATGGGAAGACTGGCTGGGTGACCAGCAGGCGACCGAGCTGATAGTAGATACCTACCGAAACGGTAATTTACTCCCAGCGATGTCTGATAACACTAGTTCACGGGGTGCTGTGAACCTTCCATTAAAGTTAGTTGTGATCTCGTTGAACGTTTCCCTTTGTGTCTCTTAACTCAAGGAGGCAGTCGCAGCCTGCCCTCTAAAGACAATTCTCCGTCTTCACTCAAAACTACATGCACTTACCACACACACACCCTTCACTTGAAAATAAAATTAAAAGAAAAGGTTTGGGGGATTCCACTCACACAGTTTTATTTGATACGGTGGAATCAAAAGCTTTTCGTCTTATCATCCCCTCCTCTGACTGACTCTCTTCAGCCTCTTTCTCAATGCCGAAATGTTCCATCTCTTTCTGTCTTTTATCACTATTTTCATGCTGACTGCTCTATTGATCTTGCTAACTACATGCCTCCCATCCTCCTGCAGCCTCGCTGCACAAAGCTTTATTCTTCCTCTCACCCCTATTCTGTCCAACTCTTTTATGCAAGAGTTAACCAGTACTCTCAATCATTCATATTTTTCTCTGGTAAACTTACGACTCGACTTCTTTTAAGAGGAGGTTTCAGACATTTGTCACCGAATTTTGGCTAATTCTTTAATATTCTTTAAGCGAACCAGCATTTCAAGTGGGCCTTTTTTTTTTATAATCTTTTGTTGCCCTTGGGTGGTTTCACTCCTGCATAAAAATAAAGAAAAAAAACTTCGTGTGTGTGTGTGTGTGTGTGTGTGTGATTCACTGTTTGATCTGCTGCAGTCTCTGACAAGACAGCCAGACGTTACCCTACGGAACGAGCTCAGAGCTCATTATTTCCGATCTTGGGATAGGTCTGAGACCAGGCACACACCACACACTCTTCGATTTACATCCCGTACCTACTCACTGCTAGGTGAACAGGGGCTACACGTGAAAGGAGACACACCCAAATATCTCCACCCGGCCGGGGAAACGAACCCCGGTCATCTGGCTGTGTGTGTGTGTGTGTGTGTGTGTGTGTGTATATATATATATATATATATATATATATATATATATATATATATATATATATATATATATATATATATATATATATATATATATATATATATATATATATATATATATATATATATATATATATATATATATATATATATATATATATATATATATATATATATATATATATATATATATATATATATATATATATATATATATATATATATATATATATATATATATATATATATATATATATATATATATATATATATATATATATATATATATATATATATATATATATATATATATATATATATATATATATATATATATATATATATATATATATATATATATATATATATATATATATATATATATGTCCTTGTCCCTCTGATGCACTGGTTGCATATATTGCAAAAGTATATATATATATATATATATATATATATATATATATATAATCTGTCCTTGTCCCTCTGATGCACTGGTTGCATATATTGCAAAAGTGATTATGTACACGCAGGATATCGCTCAAATCAAGCCGATACTTGGAAGCGTCGGTCGTGTGTGGCCATATGTGTTACGTCCCGTCCTGAGCCATGCTGTACCACGACTGCCAGAGACCTACAGCCAGAGGGTGTTTGTTGCCTCGTGGTGGTTATCTTGTCTCATTCTCACAACAGCTTATACTGCTAACCTTATTGCTTTTCTTACCATACCCCTGTACCCGAGGCGACTGGAGACGGTGCAACAGCTAGCAGAAAGTGATTTCAGGTAAATGAACATAAGTAATTATGTATGTATGCATGCACAAAAAAAACAATATATATATGTATATAAATTCACACACACACACACACACACACACACACACACACACACACACACACACACACACACACACAATCATGGCCGTGTTACTTTGGATATAGGAATATCTTGACTTTTCATAAGATTATCAGTGATCTTTCAATTTCAGAGTTTCTATGCCAGATTACGGAGAGTTTGTACCACAAGCTCTTAAGTCATCAAAGGACGAGTATTATCGGACGTTAGCAGAGAAACTGGATTTGTATGCTTTTGATAATGAGTCTGTTTTCCCAGTACTGGATGGCACTCATGCATATATTGAAAGTTATTCTTACAGTCGCATTCTTTTTCTGGATGTGTATGAGGTACGTATCAAAATTTTGCTGGTTATGCTTATGCTGAGTTTTCAAATATAATGTTGTGAATGGCAAGTCTGTTTTTCATAATTATCAACCAATGAAACAATAATAGTTCATGGACATAATCTAAATGAAATTCCTGATAAACATAGTATCAAACAAACAAACAAGTAAATGGACAAGTAATGAAAGAAAGAAACACACAAATCCATAAATGAAAATATTATTAGGTAGTGCAACTCAAGGATCAGCCTCAGAACAAGTCAAAGACATAATCTGGAGCTGGTTTGTGATCAATGCATTAATATTTACTCAGGGAAAAGGAAAATAATAGAAAAAAAAATTAAATAAATAAATATCAGTATAAAAAAATGTCGAGGAGACAGCAAACACCTGCCGAAATGATAACTTCCTCCCAGCGAGGTCTAATAGCACTAGTTCTGGTCTGATACAGTAGTTCACGGGGTTGCTGTCTACTCAACATTAAAGCCAGCTGTGACCTCGCTCAACATTTCCCTTGTGTCTTACAGCCCAAGAAGACAGTCACAGCCTGTCCTTTAAAGACAACTCCCCACCTTCACACAAAACTATATGCACCTGACAACATACACAACCTTCTTAAAATTCAAAATTAAACTGGCAACTCCTACACCAATCTTGGAGTCTTTTTCTGGGGACCATAAATGCCCCCAGGTCAGACTGCTCTTCCGGTATTGATCTTAAATGCCTTTATACTCCCTCAACTTCTTTTCACTAACTTCTTCAACATTCGCGGCTTCTCTACTAAACCTCATGTTCTTTTCCCCACTGATACACAAGTGTCTGAGGCAACTGACAGTAGCCCTTTTCTGTCCTCTCCTTTCTGTATCGTTATTTTCGCTCCAAAGCCTGATGCTGCATCTGTGTATACACTCGTGCCTCCGGTCTTAAATCCTCCGAGTTTTGCACAGTCTGGCTACGACTTTAGAGTCCCTCTCGTACTAAATTCATCTGTGCTATATACCTCTCACCTAATTCCTCTGGCTATAAAAATTTCTTTGACTTCTTAACTTCCAAAGTGGAGCACATTCTGTCCCTCTTGTGTTTCGCGATCTCTTCCTCGGAGATTTCAATGTTCACTATCAGCTTTGGCTTTCCTATCCCTTCTCTGACCATCTTGGTGAACTAGCCTTCAACTTTCCTATCCTCCTAGAGCAACTGGTGCAACACCCTACTCGTATTCATGACCGTCTTGATCTTTTCCTTACCTCTATAATCTCTCTGCCTATGACGTTACTATATCTTCTCCATTGGGCTCCTCCGATCACAATCTTATATCTGTATCTTGTCCTATTTCTCCAATCCCTCCACAAGATCACCCTAAACGGAGGTGCCTCTGGAGTTTGCCTTTGCCAGTTGGGGGGACCTGAGGAGGTATTATGCTGATTTTCCCTGGAATGATTGCTGTTTCCGTGTCAGAGACCTGTCTCCGTGTGCTAAGAGCACAACAGAGGTGATAGAGTTTTGTATGGATCACTCTTTGTCACAACCTAAACCTTGCAGATTTTGGTTCAATACAGCCTGTTCTTGTGCTATACATGATAAAGAGGCTACCCACAAAAGGTACACGAGCCTTCCATCACCTGAATTTCATACGCTTTATATTTCTCCCCGGAATCATGCCAAGACTGTTCTCTAACTTATCAAACACTACTTCATGAATAGAAAATGTCAAAATCTTTCGAGATCCAAGACTTCTGGGATCTGACCATACAGAAACATTACTTCTCTTCTTTTTTTTCCTCCTTATGGTACCACTGTCATCTTATCTGTTTCTAAAGCTATACTCTTCTCTCAAACCTTTTCTTAAAAACTCAACCTTGGATAATTCTGGTGTTGTTCCTCCCTCTCCTTCCCCCTCTGACATTTCATGTCACCGATTAAAATTCTTCGCAACTATGTTTTCCATCCCCTCTCTGGCTTAAGCCCTCGGAAAGCTTTTGGACGTGATTGAATCCCTCCTGTTGTTCTCAAAACTTTGTCTCCGTGCTTCCACATTGCCTGGTCATACTCTTTCGACACTCTCAATATCTATCTTTCCTTCTTGCTGGAAGTTGGTCTTCATAAAAGGGTGATCATTCTAATCCATCAATTTTATCTAAAACTTTGGAATCTATCCTCAATAAGAAAATTCTTAAACATCTATCACTTCACGATCTATCTGATCGCCAGTATGGCTTCCGTCAAGATCGCTCAACTGGTGATCTTCTGGCTCTAGGTCAACCTCTTTTAGAGATTTTGGTGAAACTTTTGTTATTGCCTTAAACATATCAAAACCTTTTGAAAGAGTCTGGCACAAAGCTTTGATCTCAAAACTACTCTCCTACAGCTTCTATCCTTCTCTCTCTGCAATTTCATCTCAAGTTTCCTTTCCGACCATTCTATTGCTGCTGTGGTACACGGCCATCATTCTTTTCCTAAATTTATTAACAGTGGTGTTCCTCAGGGTTATCCTGTCACCCACGCTCTTCCTATTATTCATTAATGATCTTCTAAACCAAACTTCTTGTCCCATCCACTCTTACGCTGATCCTACACTTTTTCGCGTCCTTTCAGAGACGACCAACTCTTCAGGAATTCAACAGATTACGCAGGGACGCCGCAGAACGCCTGACTTCTGATCTCTTTGATTTATGATTGGGGCAGAGAAAACTTAGTACTGTTTAGTGCCTCAAAAAAATCAATTTCTCCAACCATCAACTCGACACAACCTTCCAGACAACTATCCCCTCTTCTTCAATGACACTCAACTGTCACCCTGTTTTACACTGAATATCTTCAACTTGTCTTACTCATAATCTAAACTGAAAACTTCACATCTCATCTCTTGCTAAAACAGCCTCTATGAAGTTAGACGTTCTGAGGCGTCTCAGCCAGTTTTTCTCATCCCCTAACTGGTAACTCTATACAGGGATCTTATCTGTCCATGTACGGAGTACTCTTCTTTATCGCTAACTCTCTCTGACCTGCTTAGGACTGGCACCTAAGTGGACCTTTTCGTTTATTGGTTTTTATTGCCCATGGCCAGATTGCACCTCTTACATTATATCTATGTATCTATATATCTATATATCTATATCTATATCTATATCTATATCTATATCTATATCTATATCTATATATATATATATATATATATATATATATATATATATATATATATATATATATATATATATATATATATATATATATATATATATATATATATATATATATATATATATATATATATATATATATATATATATATATATATATATATATATATATATGTGTGTGTGTGTGTGTGTGTGTGTGTGTGTGTGTGTGTGTGTGTGTGTGTGTGTGGATAACACACACATGGACGATTTTTTTTTTTTTTTCCCTTTGAAACAGGCACGCAACGTATACATGTTAAAAGAGCAGTTGTATCCGGGACATTTATGTTGGTACTTTAAGAAGAATACAGCCTGGAAGTACAAGTTTGATCATGGGCTGCAGCAACTAGTGGAAGCAGGACTCATCGCTCATTGGTTACAGGTACCATTCCACAACACACACACACACACACACACACACACACACACACACACACACACACACACACACACACACACTACTTATTGTATATTCCCTTCTGATCTTCTGAGTTTCCATGCGTCGATAAACAAATCCTTTACTACTCCTCAGATCAAAACGGAAGACTACCTCGGTGTGGATTTCGAAAATAAACTGCGCCTGGAGAGTACAGAAAGAAGTCCAGCTCTGCCCCTGACGATCGAACACATGCAAGGTTTATTTTTCATCCTTCTATTGGGATGGAGCCTCAGTAGTGCATCATTCGCCAGGGAAATAGCTCATAGATAGATAGATAGATAGATAGATAGATAAATAGATAGATGGATAGGTAGATAGTTTATTGACTACAAAAATAAATATTAACAAAATGCTTTAATCAAAAATAAAAGCTATATGTAGTACATATTGCAAATGTTATTTAGTTGTAGTCCGTAACTTACTGATAATCAGAAACACTCATTAACACCCCATCACGAAACTTGTCATACAACCGCAAATCACCATGGAAAATCTTGCATATTACCTCATTATTCATATTTCCACTAAATATATCTTCCAACGAGTTGAATGAGTAATGATTTCTTATTTGCTGAGTCACAGGACAATTTCCCACAACGTGTCTTTCTCTCTGGAGTGAACCACAAGTACAAACACACGTACACAAACGTTCCTCCACCGTGAGGCGACCCCGCCCACGCCTGCTCCATCGCCCCCGTCTCGATGGCCAGTGAGTTCCTTGAAACGCTGAACCTTGTAAACGACATTCTGTGGAGATCATTTATTAAATGTCTTTCTCTATTTACGTCATGCATTGCTATCGTGAGATTAATATCTCTGTATACATTGCACTAGATGTCCCTGACAACATTATACCCCTGTGCACAATGCCAACCAACACACATACTTGAAACGTTACCTCTATTGTATCTATTTATAATCTTGGCAATATGTGTATTCATGGCCCTATTATTCCTGACAACAAGACTGAACGGGTCATCAATCATACCAATCTTTTTTGCCATAACAATATTTATGTTGTTTTAACTGTAGCAAGTCTGACAACATTGGGTAGCCTAGCTCAGCATAACACACTATATTAGAAGTGTTCTTTCTCACCCCTAACAACACCCTCATAGAGCAGTGGTACAGTTTGATGACAAGCATCGTGTCGCCACCGACCCACGATTCACACACGAACAAAAGTGACGAAGTGAGAGCTGCTTCAAACACTCTACGTTTTACAATAAATGGAATAGTTATGTTTTTCCCTTTAAATGAAACAACCCGATATTTTTTTCCTTTTGCGTGTACCATCACACGTAAAAAGAGAACCCAGGTATATATAACTTTTACAGTGTTCTACTACAAGATCACCTATACACAAAGGTTTTTTGTCCTTACTGTTACCATTAAGAAAAAAAATTCTTTTGGTAATATTTACCCTCATACCATACTCCTAACAAAAAGTTTGTAACACTCCAAGTTTTGTCATACCATACCGTGTCGTGGACACAACTGTGTCGTCCATCAACATAAGGACATGCAGCCATTGCAGAAACAGTTCAGGGCGACATATATGTTTTAGCATTTTAATCACTTCATTTACAAATATAACAAATAAGAAGAAAGATGTTGACAGACTTTGTCTCACACCCTGAGTGGCTCCTACTATCGCGGATCCTACAACGCTCTGTGACTCAGTACAGGTATTTCCCGTTTTGTGCGAAAAAGGGGTTCCTACAAGCAACGCACAAACCGAAATCGCACAAAAAAACATATTTTCCCTTTAAGATACGATAGATAATAGGAGGGAGGGGGATTTTGGCCCAAAAAACTTACCTTTTTTTCTACGAAAAAGCAATTACTTGACTAATAAAGTGAACATGTCCTAAAATGTATCATTCTAAACCTATATGTAACACTACTGTGTAAATAAAGTGTAAATAAAGCACACATTAACACTTTACACGATACTCCCTCACTTCTCACAGTCCCTCACAGTCACTCGCCATCTTCGTCTGTGGTGGCTGTGATTGTAAACACACAAGTTGCGGTTGGGGCAAATCGCATCTTAGCGAACAGATCGCACTATTTTAATTAATCATAATGTTCTTAATGTCGCATCTTAGCAAATTCGTACATAAAGAACAAGCACAAAAAGAGAAATACCTGTACATCAACGTCACCAACATCATCTTCCCACAGCCTGCCTGCATCCTCTCTGTTTCTGCGCACCAGCCTGTTCTCTAGATGGTGTAAACTAGTGGTATAGCTCACACCGAACCATGTCATATAGCTTAGTTGTGGAGTATGTTGCAATAATGCCACGATAACTGCTCGGGTTAAGTCTATCGCCTTTTTTAAAACTGTACATAACTTTGCTCTCGTCCACGATATAGGAAAATGGCCGAAAAGAAACACATTATTAAAAAAAATGTGGCAAGATTCAGGATCCACTGCGAAGACACCATCGAGAAGACACCTGGAGTTACACCTTTAGGTCGACACGCCTTGCCTCTCATAATTTTCTGGATCAGAAATTCCACCTCCTGGACAGTAATCAGATCGTTAAGAATAGGGATTGTCACATCAGTGTCAATATCAGTATTATCAGTAACAATTTGTCTTGGGGTCAATAGCCTCAAAATGAGTCTTAAGGTGTTCATCAGTAGGTCGGCTCACGATATCATTACTCAGCATAGTCATATTTCCCTTCCAGTCAATCGCCTTCCATACTCTTGAGTCATCTCTATCCTGCAGTAATCTTTCCCATCTACCGAGACTACCATCACTACCCCTGTTGTCACATAAAAGATCTTCACTTTTCCTTGCGCATTCATGTATCACTTTTGTTATGTCTTCTGCCATTGAATTTACATCATCATTCCTAGGCAAAGCATAAAACCTCAACATCATCAAACTCACTTTTAATAATGTTATCATACATCACAGGTTTCATACTGAGTGGTAAGTGCACCTTGCACACGGGCCATTTGGTAGCAGCCACCATACCATAAGAAAGAAATATTGATATATAAATACACACACACACACACACACACGCGCGCCCGGTAGCTCAGTGGTTAGAGCGCTGGCTTCACAAGCCAGAGGACCAGGGTTCCATTCCCTGGCCGGGTGGAGATATTTGGGTGTGTCTCCTTTCACGTGTAGCCCCTGTTCACCTAGCAGTGAGTAGGTACGGGATGTAAATCGAGGAGTTGTGACCTTGTTGTCCCGGTGTGTGGTGTGTGCCTGGTCTCAGGCCTATCCGAAGATCGGAAATAATGAGCTCTGAGCTCGTTCCGTAGGGTAACGTCTGGCTGTCTCGTCAGAGACTGCAGCAGATCAAACAGTGAAACACACACACACACACACACACACACACACACAGGCGACGCACATACACATATTATATACAAACACACACGTTAACACATACACGCATATATACAAACACATACATACATACATGCATGCACACTAATTTACAAAGAGACAGACAGACAGGCAAAGACATTTAGGCAATTGTAACATAAAATTTACTGATGAACAATGTTTTTTCTTTCAATAATGTACCTATATTGTGTTACCTTTCTCCTTTCTTTCTCCAAGCGAAAGATTACTCCAGCCTCACTAACCTTAGCCCACAATTTTTCTTTAATATTAATGTAGTGGCCTCAACGAAAAGTGGCCGCCACAAAAAATGGTCGCCACGAATAGGGGTGAGAAGGTGCACCTTGCACACGAGCCATTCGGTGTAGCAGCCACTGATGAGATCAGTGCCACCATACAATAAGAAAAAAATATTAATATATAAGCCCACACACACACACACACACACACACACACACACACACACACAGGATACACTTACATATTACATACAAACACACACGTTAACACATACACGCATAGATACAAACACACACATATATATATGCATACATACTAACATGCAAAGAGACAGACAGACGTAAAGACAGACACAGACGAGCAGGCAGGTATGACATAAAGTTTACTGATGAACAATGTTTTTTCTCTCAATGAATTATATTGAGTTACCTTTCTCGTTTCTTTCTCCAGGCGAAAAATTACTCAATGTAGCCTCACACATCTCTGTATATATATATATATATATATATATATATATATATATATATATATATATATATATATATATATATATATATATATATATATATATATATATATATATATATATATATATATATATATATATATATATATATATATATATATATATATATATATATATATACATACATAAAACACATAGAACTCTATTAACGGTTTGCTCAGGAAAGATAAGAAAATTACCATCATCTCTGAAATATCAAGGACGCGCTCTAACAGGTGACCACAATGTTTGCGATCACTTCAATTATAATTTCACCAAGACAGGTCCCACACTGGCCAATCAACATCCATGCCACGCAGTTTTCCTTTTCTACGTACACTTCTCCTGTTCCACACTCCTTCTACTGATGTGCTACAACACTAAGTGAATTCAGTCATAAAAACCTTAAGAAATCTTCTCTTGGTTTTAACGAAATAAATATCAAAGTTATTAAAGAATACTCAGATGTGATAGCCCCGTTTCTCGAATTCACTATTAACAAATGTTTTGTAGAGGGACATTTCCTGACCATCTGAAAATTGCTAAAGTTATACCGATATTTGAAAAAGGAGATACATCTTTACCCGACAATTATAGACCAATACCTATTCTACCAAGCTTTAGCAACATATATGAAAAAATAGTGGCAACTCGAGATACAAATTACCTGTCTCGACATTCCTTGCTGACCTCCTCTCAATACGGTTTCCGACCAGGATTTTCTACCGACTCAGCCATTTACTACCTAGCCCAGAATGTGTATAATGGTCTTGATAGTAAGATGCTTCAAATTTCTGTATTTTGTTATTTACCAAAGGCTTTTGATACAATTTCTCATTCTATATTATTGAATAAGTTGAAAATCTATAGATCTCGTGGCAAGTTTCGTAAGTGGTTCAACAGCTACTTAACAAACAGGAAACAATGTACCTATTATAACTATGTAGCTTGATAACATGTGGAGTCCCTAAGGGATCCATTTTAGGCTCCATTTTATTTTCGATTTATATAAATAACATTGTTCGTACCGGTAACAAAGTAATTTGATAATTTTGCATTAAAAGAAGTATAGCTGAATTTAACTTTCTGGGTGTAGTTATTGATAACAAATTAAAATGGAAAACTCACATTGATGTAAAATCAAAGGTCTCGTCTCTTAATGGAGTCATTTACAAGCTTAGCTCATCCTTGACTAAAGACTGTTTAAGATGCATATATAGTACCTTAGTTTATATAAATATTTTGTATTACTCTGCACTATGAGGAGGTGTTTATAATACTTACATCAAAGCACTCATCATTTCTCAGAAAAAAATTACAAAAAATGACATTTGAGCAACGTTTAGATTGCACTAATTGCATTTTCAAAGAATTTAAGCTCTTAAAACTTCCAGATATTTTAAATCTGCTAACATGTATTTTTGTGCACGTCTGAACTCCTTCCTGGTAGATACTGATTGCACAGCCATTCAACACAGCACTGCCACCAGGAGAGCCAGGCAGCTACTCACTTTACTATGTCTCATGCCTTGCAGAGTATTCTGTGCAGGGATTCAATAACCTGGAACAATCCGACACAACTTCAAAGCAGACACCAATACTAAAAGCCTCAAATATAAAATAATGAAGGAATTGTTCGATAGGTACAATGAGGGTTGAGGGTTAGGTTTAGTTCAAAGATGTCTGTGTCTTATAATGCTAAATTCTTCCTATTTTGTGTATACTTTATAGATTTAAGTTCCATAAAGAGATGTTTACCTTATTATTTCGATTTGCTTTGTGTGTTGTCTCTTTTCCTCTTTCTATTATTATTATTATTATTATTATTATTATTATTATTATTATTATTATTATTATTATTATTATTATTATTATTATTACCGTTATTTTATTTATCCATATCTTTTAGTTATTATTGTTGATTACATTTTTATATATGTACATGTATGTGTATGTTTACCCTATGTATGTATGTATGTATGAATGTGTGCTTATACATATATGTGTTTATCTGTATAAGTATGTATGTACTTGTATGTATGTATATGAATGTGTATGTGTTTGTGTATGCATATGTATGTGTATGTATGCATGTGTATGTACTTGTATATGTGTGTATGTGTGTATGTATTTATATAAGCATGTATATAGGTGTATGTTCGTGTGTTTATTTATGTATGTGTGTGTGTGTGTGTGTGTGTGTGTGTGTGTGTGTGTGTGTGTGTGTGTGTGTGTGTGTGTGTGTATAAGTGTATGTATGTGTATGTGCGTCTAGAATTTTGTATCGTTCGCGGCCATAACTCGCCACTTGCTGGGATTTTGTTTTCGTAGTAGCCTTTGGGTCCCACGGAAGCTGCGACTGAAAAGACAATGCAGCTTTTAAAGATTGTGTAAATAAACTTGATATGTAATGGCATGAAGGCCAATAATCAATCAATCAATCAAACAATCAATCTCTCTCTCTCTCTCTCTCTCTCTCTCTCTCTCTCTCTCTCTCTCTCTCTCTCTCTCTCTCTCTCTCTCTCTCTCTCTCTCTCTCTCTCTCTCTCTCTCTCTCTCTCTCTCTCTCTCTCTCTCTCTCTCTCTCTCTCTCTCTCATATATATATATATATATATATATATATATATATATATATATATATATATATATATATATATATATATATATATATATATATATATATATATATATATATATATATATATATATATATATATATATATATATATATATATATATATATATATATATATATATATATATATATATATATATATATATATATATATATATATATATATATATATATATATATATATATATATATATATATATATATATATATATATATATATATATATATATATATATATATATATATATATATATATATATATATATATATATATATATATATATATATATATATATATATATATATATATATATATATATATATATATATATATATATATATATATATATATATATATATAGATAGATAGATAGATAGATAGATAGATAGATAGATAGATAGATAGATAGATAGATAGATAGATAGATAGATAGATAGATAGATAGATAGATAGGTAGAGAGAGAGAGAGAGAGAGAGAGAGAGAGAGAGAGAGAGAGAGAGAGAGAGAGAGAGAGAGAGAGAGAGAGAGAGAGAGTCATTAATAGTTATAATATACTTACAAAATACACAACATTATTGACTATAATATAACGAATCTGAATAATTACTTCTGACCTTTTGTATCACGACATCTCGTGTCTATAATATTTTCGTGATACAAACCAAAACTTTTTTTTACAGTAGTTATAAAATGTTGTGCATCAGGATGATGATCACAGATTAGGTATAATGGCATTGAAATATCTTCTGGTAGCACTTGTGGCAGTGTCGGCGGTTAACCCAGCTGCAACTTTAGCTTCAGCTCTCTACCCTAGCAGTTCATCATCACCTGAGCCTCAGCTTTCACTGCAGATTCAGGTTCTGCAGGAAGTTGTGGCTAGTATACTGTCGGGACGGACTATAGTGCTCTACTTTGACCGAGCAATAACACCTCAGACTTTGCGTCAAATTACAACTCTATTCATTCTTCAAGACTGTTCCTTAGTTCTGGTTGATCTTGGTTCTGATGGAGAGGAATGGTGTCATAAGCAATCTTTGGTGGTCTTGAGAGGAGAGAATATAATTCATGTAGCCGTGTTCATCAATGACCCGCGTCCTTTCTTCATGTCGGTCAATATAGACACTCGCTGGAAACCAAAGTATTTTTTGATGTACAGTCTTTCAAGTAATTTAAAAAGTGAAATTCTAGTTTCCGATGAATTTAGCAGACCTGAAAAAGTTGTCATGTTCAATCATAAGAAGAAAAGAAAAAGTGGATCCAGCGGTCCCATGGAAATGTTTACATATTTTCCCTTTTCAGTCAGAGATGAGGTTGCATCACTTGGGGTTTGGTCTCTTGCTGCACATCAGTCACACAATATCTTCGTTGATCGTTTCCCAACATTTGAAGGGTATAGGTTCTTGCTAGGGACTTGGTTCTACGATTTTCCATATTTGCATCAAGCAAAGAATAAACCAGAAGGTGAAGGTGATGGAGTACAGGTAGAGGTACTAAATGCTTTAGCCACTAAACTTAATTATACGTTCGACCTAACCACTGAACCACCTGACGAAAAATGGGGCAGTTTTGAAAATGGGTCTTGGAATGGAATGCTGGGTATGGTCCATAGAGAGGAAAAGAATTTTACTGTGAATTATTTCGGCTACACAAACAAAAGGATTGAAGATTTCGATGCCACTGTTTCCTACTGGATGGAGGGGTTTGGGTTAGCGCTCTTAGAGCCACAGCCGTTGCCAAAGTGGCGTAGTGTGTACTATCCTTTCACTACACTGGTATGGGCGTCGACAGCTTTAGCTTTCTCAGTCGTTACTATTGCTTTTTATTTACAAGTGAGTATAATCTACAATACGAGTAATGATACCTAGACTTTGGTTTCAATAATTCTAAGTTTGACAATAGCTTTAAGATTTGTTTTCAACAAATAACATTATTCAAGATACATTCCGGAATATAATCAAAAATTTTTAATTTCATGTTCCTTGCTCACACATATCACAACAGTAGCCTGTTACTGGGGCTCCTATAGCACGCTCAACATTAAAACTGAAAGGAATCTGATCTCAGCTTAAACAGCAACAGTTTAAGTTCATCTATAAGGCTTCCAATATTATCATCATCATTATTATAATTGTTATTATTATTATTATTATCATTATTATCATTATTATTATTATTATTATTATTATTATTATTATTATTATTATTATTATTATTATTATTACCTATTTTCATTGTGTGTGTGTGTGTGTGTGTGTGTGTGTAGTGTGTGTGTGTGTGTGTGTGTGTGTGTGTGTGTGTGTGTGTGTGTGTGTGTGTGTGTGTGTGTGTGTGTGTGTGTGTGTGTGTGTGTGTGTGTGTGTGTGTGTGTGTGTGTGTGTGTGTGTGTGTGTGTGTGTTTATAAGATGCCGAACAAAAAACAAAATTCACATCAACGTATGAATTACGACAACAGTTTACAGAAAAATGATTTTTTTCTGCTTGAAATAACTTGCACTTTCGCCCTAGCAGTTTTCGCAGAAACTTGTGTAACAAGTCTGCTGTTATATATATATATATATATATATATATATATATATATATATATATATATATATATATATATATATATATATATATATATATATATATATATATATATATATATATATATATATATATATATATATATATATATATATATATATATATATATATATATATATATATATATATATATATATATATATATATATATATATATATATATATATATATATATATATATATATATATATATATATATATATATATATATATATATATATATATATATATATATATATATATATATATATATATATATATATATATATATATATATATATATATATATATATATATATATATATATATATATATATATATATATATATATATATATATATATATATATATATATATATATATATATATATATATATATATATATATATATATATATATATATATATATATATATATATATATATATAATCTCGTTCCCAATAAGGATAATGTTGTACGTTCTGTGCACACATGCATTTTGAGGCCTTATCTAGCCGTGCCACGAAATTCAAGTGTGGCCTGGCGATAGATACAACAGCCTAGTGTGGTGGTTAGCACGCTCGACTCACAATCGAGAGGCCTGGGTTTGAGTCCCGGGAGCGGCGAGGCAAATGGGCAAGCCTCTTAATGTGTGGCCCCTGTTCACCTAGCAGTAAATAGGTACGGGATGTAACTCGAGGGGTTGTGGCCTCGCTTTCCCGGTGTGTGGAGTGTGTTGTGGTCTTAGTCCTACATGAAGATCGGTCTATGAACTCTGAGCTCGCTCCGTAATGGGGAAGACTGGCTGGGTGACCAGCAGACGACCGGGGCGAAGAGGTATCTATGGCGAGGATCTAAACTTAAGAATAATACAGTCATAATTCCTACAAGCCTGGGAGCTTCATAGTGTCTCTGATAACAATGAACCAATACAGATAAACATTACAGAATGAAAGTGCGGTTATAATAAATGACAAATACAAATAAAATAATAGGTTGCGTGGCACCATGCACTACCCGGGGCGGACAGACTGGGAAATAATGAAGCTAGCACCAAATCAACGATTGTTTGTCAGATCACAGTTTCCCTCCGAGACAGTGACACTGAATATGTTCAGATAGTATTACATAAAGTACTGTGGAGTGCTTCTCCGCCTTAGTTACCAGCCTGGCCCAGCCGTTCAATCTATCGTTATGCTGTGTGTGTGTGTGTGTGTGTGTGTGTGTGTGTGTGTGCATTCTCAGTGGCAAAGCAGGTATAGATTTTGTAATAATTCTAAAGATTCCTTAATCGATCATTACGCATTAGAGAAATGATGCACAAAATGCGGAGCACACAATATAATGTATACATGTGCATATTCATTATACCTATCTAAGTTACCTTTTATAAGGCCTCGACAAAACAAAACACAATTGCATTATCAAACATGTTTGACTTAATTATATATGTCTATCCAGGACATTGCTCAAACCGAACCAACTCTGAAAAACGGCGGTCTTGTATGGCTGTATGTGTTGCGTCCCATGCTGAGCCATGCTTTGCCGCGACTGCCGGTGACACACAGTCAACGGGTGTTCGTTGCCGCGTGGTGGTTGACCAGCCTCATTCTCACAACAGCCTACACAGCCAACCTCATTGCCTTCCTTACCATTCCTCTCTACCCAAAAAAACTGCAGACAGTAGAGGAGCTGGCAGAAAGCAACTACAGGTTAGTCACTTGCATCCCAATCTTTTTGGTTGCGCGTCTGAACGTGTAGTAGTAAAACAAACCATTTTTATGTTACAATTATACCTGCAAATGTTTATGAGGATTCGTTATTCTATCTATATCTGTTCATATCACAGGAGCATCTTTTGTTAGTAAGTGTCAAGGAGAAACTTATGCTTTCCTATTGAAGTAAATCAGCTAAATTACCCAAAACAAAATTTTGTAACCAGCTGTGAATTACCAATGTATATTTTCATTAAGACTCTTCAGTGACCCGATCCTCATAAAAACCCTCACCACTCGTATGTGGGTCGTAATCATGGGGATGGGAACCACTGGACCGTTACTGCAAACTTTATATATATATATATATATATATATATATATATATATATATATATATATATATATATATATATATATATATATATATATATATATATATATATATATATATATATATATATATATATATATATATATATATATATATATATATATATATATATATATATATATATATATATATATATATATATATATATATATATATATATATATATATATATATATATATATATATATATATATATATATATATATATATATATATATATATATATATATATATATATATATATATATATATATATATATATATATATATCAACAGAATGAGCGAGGCAAGGCGCGTCACAGTAGCCTAAACGCCGCTGTGCAAGAATCCGCCGCTCTTAAACATCATCTTTCCTTATTTAATTTCGTCCACGTTCCCTTGCTCCTTTTGTTTGATAGTCACATAGTAAATAGTCCGTGGGTTGTTCTTGATTGTTGCTAAGTCAGATTCGGTTCAGACCTCTCTATCTTCCCGTTATGATCTAATGAATAATATCTTACCTTTTTTGTAAAATTAGCTGGTGAGGGCTTTATGTGGCGGGCCGTTCCCGCCTACACGCTGCCTGCAACCTCACCCTCTTTACCCTCCAGAAGCAATGTGGATGCCGCGGTCCTTCTAGTGGTGTGTAGGAACCAATAACTCGAGTATTAAGGAGCCTGTTCCTTTGTCTGGCAGAATCGTCGGAGCTGGTTCCGGAACCGGTTCCGCGAGAAATCGGTAGAGAGCAGCTGTTAAATAGTACCATCAGGTTGATCACCTTACGGAACCGTCAGCGAGCTGCTTGGCGGCTATCAGGCGCGCTGGCGGTTCCGAGACTGGTAACTGGTAAGTATTCAAGTCTTGAATACCTACCAGTCTAGGAACTGATTCAATGGGGCGTCGGTAAATACAGCGTGGCTGTGGTGATTACCGACGAGTCTGGAAACCATCAGCTGGGTGCTTGACGTTACCAGTATGTAACGGTTCTAGGATTCATATTTATTTTTAGAAATAGTGACTTATTCACCCATATTTCCGTGTTTTGACTCTCCATGTCAGTTCCACTCCGTCTCCGTTCCGAGAAAAAAAGAAAAAAACTTCGCTCCATTTGGCTCTTAAGTTCTCTGCCAAGAGAGTGCTGTGGTTGTTTATCAGTTGGTGGTCCGTGGCTGGATGGAATTCATGCACTCATGAATTCCTTCTACCATGGAAATTATCTTGGAAACCGTCTTGGACTTTTTTTACTGAGAGTTCTTCAGTGTCCTCATCAAACTTTTTTTTAAATACATTCTTGGTGTTCTGCAGGAGTACAACCTCTTCGTTTGAGAGACATTATTTTTTTCCAGATGGCAGAGGGTAGTCACATGTTCATGTTGCTCTGAATAGCTTCCATCATGGTACCACCTGGTACCTGGTATCTTGAATGAAGTTTTTTTTTTCATTTTTTTCATTTATGTTTTTTTTTTTTCAGGCCGCTTGTGCTGTTCTTGTACCTGCATGAGCCTGTTAGATACCTTCACCCTGTGATGAAAAATACTTACAATTATCATTATATGTTCTTTATTGTTTAAGCATCCTCAGTATTCTTAATTAAGCTCTGAACAACAAAGTTTAAACTATGTGCAAAGCACAGAATACAACGAACATTTAGTTGTTTTATTGCTGCTGTCATGTAGCAGTATTCTTAGTCACGACTGTGCAAATTTTAAGTAATAGGTTCCATTTCTGACAGAGAAGTCTTAATTCCTCGGCAATATTGTCTGCTGTATAGGATTTAACCATACGAGTTGTACGAGCATCGAGCACCACAGACTTAAGTATCTACTCTGGGGATATACTATATGTAGTGAGCTGTCACTTTTGCCTGTAGGGATGTCTACGTGTCTGTTGTTAGGGAAATATGTTTCGCTTTGTCTATCTCTTGACGAACTTTCTCTATCTCTCTGTTACAAGTAGAGGGTTCTGTTTATTTTCCTGCGGCTTAGCAAGGCATATCTATGGTTCAAAATATTTACCTCTCTCGAATCCTTTGTCCTCCACAACAGATATAGTGGTTGTAAGTCTTCCACTATCACCCTGAAGACCAGATTGTCTACTTCTTTCTTCCTATTCTAATAATTCTTATAGCGCTGAGCGTTCGTGATGGCCTCGATCACTAGCTGTGTGTTGTGCAGAGGTAGATGATCTGGGGACTTTGGCAGATGCTGCAGTGTCTGTACCATCAGCATCCTCCTTTAATTCGCATATTCCACTGGATGTCCAGCGCGGTGTTCCGTCCTATCTGAAGTACTGTACCTCCATAGTTTTTCAATTTGTCTTCACATACCAAACACACCACAACGTCAGACGCGGTGCCCGACACTTGTGCCGATGATATTTCTCATCCTAATAGAATGCAGTGCATATTTCTTTTCTACGATTTAAACTTTATATATATATATATATGTGTGTGTGTGTGTGTGTGTGTGTGTGTGTGTGTGTGTGTGTGTGTGTGTGTGTGTGTGTGTGTTTATGTCTGTATATATATATATATATATATATATATATATATATATATATATATATATATATATATATATATATATATATATATATATATATATATATATATATATATATATATATATATATATATATATATATATATATATATATATATATATATATATGAAATTATAGTTTAGTGTCTTAATAATTCGTGAATATAATCTTTTAATTCAAACAAGGAAAATGTAATACATTTAATTTGCAAACTAAATATATCTAAAACTATTCAATAATTTTCGCTCCTGTCTAGGATTGCAATGCTGGATTACGGCGAGTTTGTGCCACAAGCACTGAAGTCATCGCAAGACAAGTACTATCGTATGCTGGGGGAAAAGATGGATATGTATGCTGACGACGATGAATCCGTATATCCAACCTTGAACGGGACTCACGCCTACATAGAAAGCTACTCCTACAATCTTATCCTCTTCTGGGATACTTACCAGGCAAGCTATACTCGTTTTTGTTGGATTGCAAAACCACGAGATAAAACAACGAGGTAGACCTGCAATCACAAAATCCCTGTGTAGCAAGATAAAAACAATTCCCAAGGTCATTACATTTTATATCATGTGATAGTTGACTCTACATGAAATAACTGAGTTATATGAGCTCTCAAGCGACATTTCCAAGAGAGTCGTGGCTGTATATTAAACACTCCACCACACCACTGTGTTTGTTGCCAGAGACGCTTACAGACGATGCGTAGCACACGTACACACACACACACACACACACACAAAGTTATAATAATAAATGAATAAATAAATAGATAGAATAAATAAATAAGTAAATTTAAATAAATAGAAATAGAACAAATAAATAGATAAATAAAATGAATGAATAAATAAAACTATGTAACCTAATATTGTCCACCGCCTTTCACTATATGAGGAATGTAAGTATTTCATATTGTGTCCGTTCTCTTAATTGCTGGGAAATACGTATTCCTGCAGCGTGCAGTTGATATTCTCCTTAGAAAGAAGAAGTACTTATTATTCACTTAATGTTTATGCAACACTGTACAACTACGTCAAGAAACTATGTTCTTACGATATAGGTTATATTGTTAAAGCTTAGCTCTTCAGAAGTAAGATATGTATTCAATTAACTAAAACATCAGCATTGGCGGTGCTGACATTGTACAACACAGTTATTCACGAGTGTTCAAATGACATAATCAACGAAAGTTTTGGTATTGTGCAGCCATAGCCATTTAGAAGTAAAGGCTTCAAATAAGTTTTTTTTTTTCATCTATGAAAGGGCAATTTTATATGAATTTCACAATCTCATTATTACATTTTTACCGAAAACAAAACTTTTATTCTTTCTACAAAACAAAAATGAGATAAGGTACAGTACATAATGTTCATTATTATAATTGTTACCTAAAACAAAGTTGTGTTTTTCTTTTTCACAAAACAATTATGAGATAATGTACACACTGCCGTTTTTCCTCAATATAAAACTACGCCCACGAACAAATAGCAACCCATTGTAAACAAACATGTGTACTACGTACAACAAAAGAAGTATCGTGGTGGGGTATACCTTGTGTGAATAAACGAAGAGAACAGCAACACAGTTTATGAGCTCTTTTTGCAAGACCATACATCTACATCTGAAACAGTACAACGCACTTTTAAGCTCTCACAGAACAGACATTTTCAACACATGTGCATGATGCAGACTATGATTAGTATTGCCAAAGATGCCCACGCGAAAACAAACTTCAATGCAAGTCGGGCTGAACATTTTACCATTCAATTGGTGCCGTGCGAGTTATTCCGCTATAATCAATCAATCAAGCAATAAGTATATCAATAAATAAATTATGTATATATATATATATATATATATATATATATATATATATATATATATATATATATATATATATATATATAATCTATTAATTTATCTATCTACTTATCTATTCATTTTTGTTAATTCAGGCGCGCAATATCTATATGTTGCGAGACCAGCTCTATCCTGGACATCTTTGCTGGTATTTTCGTAAAAATACTCCGTGGAAATATAAATTTGACGTGGGTCTGCAGAGTATTGTGGAAGCAGGCCTCATCGTCCGCTGGCTGAAGGTAATGCTAAATGAAATATTAGTTAGCAACATTTAATTTCTTTTCTTGGTTCTTCTTTTGATCGTTGGACCTTATCTTTTTTTCCCCAAATATTTGGCGTTTTAAAGTAAAATATGATTATTCTCTCTCTCTCTCTCTCTCTCTCTCTCTCTCTCTCTCTCTCTCTCTCTCTCTCTCTCTCTCTCTCTCTCTCTCATATCTTCATATATTTTTTCTCTCATCATTTTTACAGATTAAGACTGAAGACTTCTTAGGTGTAGATTTTGAGAGCAAGCTGCATTCAGATGGCGGGATGAACTCCACTCTCGCGCTTTCTCTAAGCCATACTCAGGGTGTGTTCTTCCTTCTTATTCTTGGATGGTCTTGTAGTACGGCTGTCTTCTGGAGTGAAATAGTCAGAATGGGAAAAAAACGGTGAAAAAAACATACGGCAAGAAGCCTAACCCTTCCTTGCAGCTTCTCTTGTTTTCTTACATTTTGTAATTAAATTTCTTCAATACTTTATAAGATTTACAAATGGAAATACAAGTAATTATTCATCAATACTTACTCATAATACAAATAAATCTAAGTGTATTGTGTTCTTTACATTCACGAACCAAACTTGTGTAAGCAATAAAAAATGCATTCTGAAGATCTCTTATGGACGACAAGGCCGCCAAAATGAAAACAACCTTCACAATTTCTTGGTAGTATTTGCAGTGACTAAATGATGATGACTCGACCTTTAAGAGAGAGAGAGAGAGAGAGAGAGAGAGAGAGAGAGAGAGAGAGAGAGAGAGAGAGAGAGATGATTAACAAAAGATGCATGTAATATGTCTATATACAAAATAAGTAACTCCAAAAATACACGTTAATAGTGGCTGGTTGTCCCACGTACTCAAGGGAGTATAGTAATAATATGGACAAATACATAAAAACAAATCTATTTTTCTTTAGTTATCAATATAAACAGACATTTCCTTTTCTGGCAGCATGAAAACAGATCAACGGTTTTATCTGGCGAGGTGCCCAAGATAAGTGTCCCTCACGGAGACTGCAGCAGTCTTACCACTCGTGCCTTGAAGTTCTTGATATTTAGAAGTTAATAGCTGTTCTTCCAGGCCTTCTATATGTCAGCTGAATAAAAATAAATATATAGGGCTGATTCTTTTTTTTTAGATCGAAGGAAAGATACAGTCAGACACAATTGTTATTCTTGTCTACATGATGAAAGTTAAAAGTCTAGACGGCGAAAGTTATATATATATATATATATATATATATATATATATATATATATATATATATATATATATATATATATATATATATATATATATATATATATATATATATACACACACACACATATATATATATATATATATATATATATATATATATATATATATATATATATATATATATATATATATATATATATTGCAGATACGTATATTCATTCACCTACAAGACAGTATAATGAAACCATGATAAGGAATGTTAATCCCGCGTTGTTGTCAAGGCGATCCCTTGGCTGAATTCCTGACGGTGTCCTTGGGTCAGAGCAGTGGTGCAACTGTAGCGTCACTGTAGCGTTGCTGGTGCCTAGTGTCCCTTGTACAGCGAGGGTATATTAGTTGTGTTGTGGTGAAGGATGTCATTTGCTTCTTTACGTCTACAAGTAATCGCTAACCACCTGGGTGATCCTTTAGAGGTACTATCTATTTGTCCATGCATTACTTTTGTGTTGATTACCGATATATATTAGGACCTGGGCTAGAATGTGTTTCTGTAAGTGTATTTTCTCACCGTAACCACCTGTAGCATCACAACTGTGTTCTTAGAGACTTCAACGGCTTCTCTCAAAATAGGTTGTTGAAATTTTGGAGATTTGATTAGGTTAGGTAAGTGTAGTCATTATTAATAGTAAGAAAACCGTAAATCTTTAAAATAGAACTTCCTCTCTAATCCGTGCAATAATAACACAAAATAATGAGTAGTTAATGGAGAACACGAACCTTGTGGTCTTGTTTGGGGGTCACACACGGTTATGTCACATTACCTCACTGAAATTAGAGACGTCACTCGGAGTCTAAGTCCAAATAGTAAACATTGCTATTGTCTTTTGTATATATCTGGGGTTTGTGGGTAACAGGAAGTGACTCTGTTGTTCACACCCTGGGTTTGTGGGTAACTGCTGAATAGGATTCTTATTGTGTCTATAGTTCTTTTGTCCAATGACGTGCCACCACCTCTTAACACCACAAGCTGCGCCAATGGGAATTTGCTATATGTATTCGTAGGTGGGGCACAGCTGAGCAGACAGGTGCACAGAGCAGAAATGCTTCCATCCACTTCCAGTACTTTTCTGTAACCCTTAGTTTTTTTTTTTTTTTTTTTGTTAAGCTCTTGTGTGTAACTTTTGATATAAAAAAAAAGTTGATGAAGTGACAATAGGTTGCATCTACTGTATCACCGCCTTCCAGTGCTTCAGTCAGTCATCTATCACTTTGATTGTAAAACTTGATCTTTCAGGCAAAAATCCAAACTGACTTTTTTTTTTTTTT
The DNA here is from genome assembly GCF_017591435.1 of Portunus trituberculatus. NCBI lineage: Eukaryota > Metazoa > Arthropoda > Malacostraca > Decapoda > Portunidae > Portunus > Portunus trituberculatus. The sequence goes on from NC_059298.1 coordinate 1,046,818, forward strand.
TTAGCAGGAAGTAATTTTCTCTGTGTTATATAATTCTTTCCCTTACAAATTTTGCCACTAGCATCCTAACCTAACCAAATTGGAAATGTCGTGTTGATGAAATGCCAATGACAAAATCAAGATGAAGAACATGACGGCCATCACTACAGGGCTCCACAACTTTCTTGATATTTATACTTTTATTTTATTGAAGTATTCATTTTGCTTTAACAAATTGGATTCCCTTAAGAACTCCACACTAGCCAAGCCTAACTAACCAAACCTAACTGTTCCCTCCTTATCGCCCCCCTCCCTTAACAACACTAACCTAAATCTGAAAGGAAAGCGTTACCCTCTTCCGGACCACCTTAAGGACACTAATGTAACCAACCTGACCTCATTGTGGTCAATTTGGAATTGAAGTCTATGTAACATACAAGCATGAAACTTGCATGTAATGTAATCTTGCCAGAAACAAAAAAAAATTTGGACAGGCATTAGTGTAATATAATTGTAATAGCACTTGAGAGTGTACTTAGATTTGACTTTCCCTAAGTCTAGCAAGCTCTGCTCCAGTCTAGAGTAAACCTTTCATAATTTTCTATTGTACTAGGATATTATGGTATCTAAAAAACTGATCCTTTTAATCACGCGCTGCCATTAGTGAAGCTATCAGTGGTAACTTGCCATGTTGAGCTCATTTAGACTTTTCATTTGTTTTAGAGACTCATCAGATGTGTCTCTCAAATAATGGAACTCTTACCGGCAGTCAGACATAAGGTTATGAAATTATAAATGCTTAAGAATTTTGGTAAGGAAAGATTCTAATACTCATGAAGGAAAGGAATTCAAGACAATAAAAATGGCAGTTTTATGGAGTTAGAGTGATTATCCTTCTTAGTAACAGAGTGAATGTAGGTAATGGTTCAGCAGGAAGCAAAAATAGGTGTTGACAGACAGAGTTGGAAAAGTTTAAATAGGAGAGTTGTGAGCCTAGAAGTGTAGTAACAGAGAACAATAAAAGGGACACTATTTGGTCCATAAGCTTTCTAAGGGTTAATGCCAGCAAGGACATGGAAAACTTCATAAGGAAAATTAATGATACAAGGACTCAGAGAAATAATCCCTGATTCCTCCAGAGTTGAGTTTGAGTTTTTAACAAAGGTCTGAGTGAAGAGTTTGGCTTAATTGATAGATGACATGGTAGTGATGCTGTTGAGGTTGAAGTAAAAGAGAAGAATATAAAAAAGTTGAATTGGAGATATTTTTGGCTTTGTGAAAAAAAAAATTAGATTAAGAAATGTATTTAGAAGTTTTTGGTCAATTGAAGGATGGTTTTGGTATGACTGCGGGCAGAAATGTAAAGTACGTACATAAGTTTTAGATGATGAATGGCTCCTTTGGTATGATTGTGGGCAGAAATGTAAGTATAGAAGTTTTAGGTAATGAATGGCTCATATAATGTCTGCAGTCAACCTCTCTATTATGTATAGCACAGGATCAGACTCGTGTAAACCAAGGTTTGCAAGATTTATGGTGAGAAAGAGTGAGGAATATATGCCTCAATGTCAATGCTATCATCTTTGCTATGCACTCAGCTCACAGAGGCATCCCTAATTCAAAAGAAGTAATTTCTTAGAATGTCAGAATAATACTTCTTCAAATGCCCTCATTTTGAACTTCATCTCTACATTCATTCTACCATCAACAGAAATATTAAATGTTTAAAACTGTCTACCTTTCCAAGCAATTTACAATAATTCAGTACTGCATTAATTCTATGATCTACTATCCTTTACACACTTCACTCAGTCATTTGCTCTCAGTGTCTCCGTTTACATTCCAAAGCTCTTGTCACCTTTCTAGAATACCTTTCTGTCTCTTTCTCTCTCTCTTTTTTTTTTTTTTCCTTTATTAGGGAATGCGAATTTGATGGACAAAATTTTATTTATTGATTTGTTAATTGACCATTTAATTTTTAAAAGGGCAGTATCATCTGGATCAGTAGTTCCCAAACTATCTCTTTTGACACGTTTTTTTGCTTCTAGTGGACCTGTATGCTCCCACTTCCTCTTTTTTTTTGTATTTATGTGAAATTATATATTTTCCTTGTATTTATATTTTATCACTGTTTAGGAAAACAGAATTCCGTTTGTATTACAATGAATGAAACAAATAATACAGGCACAAGGCATTTTACTAAGTAACTAAACATTTGATTTAGGGGAACAAAAAAAATTACTTGCAGTTCGAAGAACTAAACAGGCTGGGGTGACCAATATCATTATACTTGTTCTTGGGTTGATTTCATTATTCTTATTAAACAATTATTTTTTAGCATATGGCATCATGCCACTCTTGTATCCTCCTCTTGGCCCCCAGGAGGTGGAGGCATGACCCTATTTTTGGGAATCACTGATCTAGATAGAGAAGCAGATTCCATGTAATACTACCATTTTTCACCATACTTGTTGATACTTTCAGGTTACAACAAAAGCTGCATCTAAGTCAACAATGTCAGACAATCCACTTACCAGTCATGTACTTGACACTGCCACAGGGCAGCCTGCTGCCAACATGAGGATAGTTCTTCACAAACTTCAAGGAGACACCTGGCAAGAGATTACTACAAAGTAAAATATCTAAGAGTAGTAGTATTCTGTATGATTGTCAGTAATGTTTCTGTCAAGGCTGCTTTACTGGTAATTTTCAAGATTTCCTTTCTGACTCTTGGTCATCATCTTTTAGACATTTTGGTGAAACTTTTGTTTTTGTATTAAACATATCAAAAGCTTTTGATAGAGTCTGGCACAATGCTTTGATTTTCAAACTACCCTCCTATTGCTTTTATCTTTCTATAACTTCATCTGATTGTTCTATTGCTGCTGTGGTTGTTGGTCACTGTTCTCCTAATTCTATCAATAATGGTGTTCCTTACGTTTCTACTCCATCATCCACTCTCTTGATTCATCAATGATCTTCTGAATCAAACTTCATGTCTTGTTCATTCCTATGCTGATGATACCACCCTGCACTTTTTCATGTCTTTTCAGAAATTACCAATCCTTTAGGAAGCAAACAGATCATGCAGGAAAGCCAGATAACACTTGACTTCTGATTTATCTAAAAAATGTTATTGGGGCAGAGTGAACTTAGTATTATTCAATATCTCAAGAATGAATTTATCCATCTATCAACTTTGCAAAATCTTCTATGAAGTTGAGCATTGTGAGTGATCAACAGTTTTTCTCAACCCTTTTAACTGCTAACTCTGTACAGGGGTCTTATCCATTCTTGTATGGAATATGCTTCACATGTATGAGGGAATTCCACTCACATTTTTTTAGACTTGGTTGAAACAAAAGCTGTTCTTATCAATTTTTCTCCTCTAACTGACTGTCTTGAGCTTTTTCTCATCATTGCAAAGTTGCATTTCTTGTTATGTTCTGCTAGTATTATGCCAACTGCTATTGTGATTTTGTTAACTGCATGCCTCCCTCCTCGTGTAGCCTCACTGCACAAGACATTCTTCTTTCTCTGCCCTATTTCATACTAGGACACTGGTGTCTGCCACTGGTTGCCTCAATCAAGTTTGTGCCCGGCAACTAGTGGCTCATCAACCCACTGCTCCTTGTTAGTTGGAAGAATTTAAGTTTTGTTGCTCTTGGCCAGTGCCCCTCCCATATAGAAATGTAACATAAGATCAAAGATTTTTTTTATCTATTTTTAACTTTTTCATTGTTTTCCTGATTTCAGAAATACTAATTGTGATGGAAGGGCTGGATATTTTATTCCTAAAGAAGCATTTACCCAAGGAACATATAAGATGTTATTTGATACAGGAGCATATTTCAAGAAGCTTGCAGTGAAAGGCTTCTATCCTTATGTAGAGGTAAGTGGAGCATTATTGCTACTACAGTGCTGGTAGAGCTTTCAATCTAGTCTTGTTATCTCAAATTCTTCATTATTTGAAATGATGAATGTGATTATAATACTGTCTCAGAGTTGTTAGATAAAGGACCATATCCTCTAGGTATAAGCCAGGTCACTGAGATGCAGTCTTGTTGTTGGTACAGATGATTTACTTGACATATAGAAAATGGTCCAACTGTAACTTTTAAGCAAACAATTTACCCACAATTTGACATTTAATAACATTCACATTCATGCCTCATATTCAGGTTAATATGCCCTATTTGATTCACTGGTTTATATAATCCTACATCTCAATTCAAACTTCAAGAAATATTTTAACTAGATGTGTGTTATGACCCATGTGGTATGAAATAACATGTTAATACACTCGTATACCTCTGGCTGGTACAGTGGTGACGTGCTGCTGTGGTATTGCTAAAGTCGGCAGATCAAGTCTTGCTAGGGCTCATGAGTTTAGTAGTTTATTAGGAAGTTACTGCTGTTGTTAGAGTGCCACAGTGGGGAATTGGGTTCACCTGGCTGACATTCTGGAGGATCAGATGTGATGGATATTGGAACTAAAACCAATGAATTTCAACTTTAACTTTACCTTAGTACTACAGACCTCCCTTTAATGGATTTGAAAGTCTCAGGCTCAGAAATGATTCCGAGCCACCTGTAGCACCAAAATCACTGGATCTGAGCCGGTGCTTCAAGAACTGACTGCTAGTTAGTTGGCAAGCAGTGACTTTGTTTATGTCAGTGTCAGTGTCAGTTTTTGCCCTTTTTATGTGTTGTGTTTGAATGATTGTAATTTTATATAACCATGCTGTCTGCACGAAAAATATAAAGAGAAGTAGAGTGGATTTAATGGTAGCACAAAAGATTGAGTTGATCAAAAAGTTAGAAAGTTATGTGTCTGTGAAGCGAGTGTGTGAGGAACATGGTGTAAAAAGCAAACAGTTTGGATATTCATCAGGCAAAATCTGAATTTTCCATATATGCTTTGTGTAAGAATTTTATATTGTCAGATTGGATAATGTACTTGATCAAAAGTACAGTACTGTATTCATTCCTGTCTTTGTAAGGTAATTAATTGTTGATGCAGTAGTACCCTGGGATGTGTCCTTAATCTGTTCTATGACCCAGGCCATAGCATGATATAGACAGGAGTTGGATCTCTGTTTCCCATTGAAATCAGTGAGAAATTATTGATCTGTTTCAAGGAGAGAAAAAGAAACTGATATCATTTACCTTGCAACTAAATGGATATGGAATAGTAGTAATATAAGGCATTTGAATCATAAAGGGCAGTAGATGAGGTTGAATGTTCAGTCTGTGGTGGTGGCAAAGTGGGAGGGAGTGAATGTAGGTAGAATGCACTCAACACACACACACACACACACACACACACACACACACACACACACACACACACACACACACACACACACACACACACACACACACACACACGGCCTGGTAGCTCAGTGGTTAGAGCGCTGGCTTCACAAGCCAGATGACCGGGGTTCGATTCCCCGGCCGGGTGGAGATATTTGGGTGTGTCTCCTTTCACGTGTAGCCCCTGTTCACCTAGCAGTGAGTAGGTACAGGATGTAAATCGAGGAGTTGTGACCTTGTTGTCCCGGTGTGTGGTGTGTGCCTGGTCTCAGACCTATCCCAAGATCGGAAATAATGAGCTCTGAGCTCGTTCCGTAGGGTAACGTCTGGCTGTCTCGTCAGAGACTGCAGCAGATCAAACAGCAGATCAAACAGTGAATTACACACACACACACACACACACACACACACACACACACACACACACACATTTCCTCTGTGGCAGTTCTAAAAGATAAAAATAAACTAAACTATCATACCTCCTTAAAATCCTTTGTCCATGAGGCATCCTGGTGGCTGTGAACTGTCATCAAGATTTTTCAGTCATTTAACACCCCTGGGCCAGCCATCAGTCACAAGTCTTCAATGCTGCTCACTCAGCTGTCCAGTTTCCAATGAATATTTTTAGAGAGAATGTCAGCTCTGAAAAGCCTGAATGAAGGGTGGAGTGTGGAAGTCATGGTATGACCCACAGGGATACTAGTAGGGTTTGACCTTAGTTGAAGGTCAGTCCAAGGCCCTAATGGGGTCTCAGTCCTGATGTGATAATCCTTCTTGAGTATTATCACATACCAAATGTTTTCAAGATTTGAGGCTAATTATCCTCTATGCTGTGACTTTGTTAGCAAAAATAGCCCAAAAATTGCCAGCCTGCAATTGTCGATTTTTCTCTTCCAACTCTGATGAGAAACGGCCAATTTGGACAGATATATGATGGACTTAGTTTGTCTCTGCCTCAAGTCTCCCAGCAACAGTTAATGTGGACGGTTGTTTTCCTCATATATACGTATGTATGTACAGTTACTCCAAATGAAGTCGGACCCCTTGGAGCCACAATGTGTGTAAAATAGTAGTCTTACAGTACTGTGGAAGTCTTGCTCAAGTTGGGTGATTTGTGTTGTGGTGGTCCGTGTAATGTCTACAGTCCATGCCCTCAGTGCTTCCTTGGCAATGGAGGAGGATGGCTGTGAGTGGCATAAGTTTAAGGGAAGATCACGAATTGGATGGATAGGTTGTGTGATGTAAGAAGTGGATACAAATTGCATGTCTGTAAGGAAGAATAGTTGTATGTAGTATGACAATTAGGAGTAGATAGGAATCTTCATCATCATCATCATCATCGCAAGTGCCATTATTGTCGTAATCATACATGTATTTGTTTTTTCCAGATCGTGTTTGTCATTGAAAACCCTGGAGAACATTATCATGTTCCACTGCTCATTAGTCCTTATGGCTATTCCACGTATCGAGGTAGTTGAGGTGTAAAGTTGCAATAAGCTCGACATCCATCCCAATATATTAGTGTCACATTGTTGTATATTCAAGTGCAATAACAATACATATTTAAGAACACTCTTTTGAATTATTGTTGTACTAATAGATTATTCTGTTTGTTGAGAATTTTACTGAATTTTCTGTACTTTGGAGAACCGTCATCCAGATACAGAAGCTGAAGAAATTAATCTGGAAAAAGGTGCATCTTCTGTTAGGTAGTAAGAAGAATTAAGATGGGTATTTACAACAAACTTATGACTCCATTTAGTGAATGAGGCTGGGACCATTAATAAAAATAGTTATATTATTACTGTAACAAGTGTTTGCAGCTAAACAACACACAATACATAGAAGGACTGGTTGTATTAGATATGTACTCTGTTCCAAATATGTGGTATGTATGAAATGAAGAAAAGAAAATGAGATAACAAAGAAATTATTATATTTATAATCATTCATACCTTTCTCTGGTAAACTCTGGAACTCCCTGCCTGCTTCTGTATCTCCATCTTCCTACAACTTGACTTCTTTTAAGAGGAAGTTTTCAAGACGTTTGTTCCTTAATTTTGGCTAATTCTCTTCTATTCTTTAAGGGAACCAGCACTTCAAGTGGGCCTTTTTTATATATTTTGCTGCCCTTAGCTGGTTTCCCTCATGCATAAAAAAAGAAATTACCTTTGTAGTTGTTAATTTTTGAAGAGAAAATGTAAAAGGGACATAAACGAAGTTCTTAGGATCAGTAGCAGGGACAGAACCAGAAATAATGGGTTTAAACTTGAAAAATTCAGGTTTAGGAAAGAAATGAGAAGAAACTGGTTTTGAAACAGAGTGGTTGATGAATGGAATGGTCTCAGTGGTCATGTAGTGAGAGCTGAGTCAATAGGGAGCTTTAAAAGAAGATTAGATAAGTTCATGGATGGGGATGATGGATAGAATTAGGTAGCTTTAAACACCGAGTGTTGCCTTGTGAATGGAGTTAACAATATTTTATCTTGTTTACGAAATACATAATTTTTTTAGATATTCTTTCGTATTGTATTTGGCATACAGTTATTACACCATTTGTCTTACTAGTGAATGTTGATAAAGATTATTGTGTTTTCACAGCAACAGGGCTCCCAGTATTTGTTATTGTGATATGAGTATCATTAGTGTGGAATGTTAACTTTTCTTTTAATTATTTTCTTTTAATATTTGGTGATACTGGGTTTTTGTTAAAGGATTTTATATGCCTCTTACTTATGTACATGAAACTGTAATTCACTAGTTCACGTAGGCTTGGCAGAGCTGAAAGGTCTACCTTTCTGTAAGGAGCCCCACCAGAAAGCCACATTTAGATTTGAAGACTATAGTTCTTAGTAAATGTGGTGAAAACTTGTGACTTCTTACATCATTTTCATTTCTTTCAAACAGATCATGGATATGAATCACAACAACTGGCATTCCTAGCATTACTAACCTCTAGCAATCCCACATTTACGTCCACTACAAAATTCCAATCACTCGGCATAATTTTAGGAACGTTCCCTCTCATTACATAATTGCAAATATCAACTTTCACTCAAACATCTGTCTTGATGAAACCTTCCATTCTGTGATGAATTTCTGTACTCACCTTCAACTTTCCCTTCATTGCTTTACACCTTTCCACAGTTTGTAAATGATGCTAATCTTCACATCAATTAATAATGGTGCTGTATGTGAAGATGAGATTTAATGCATCTTGCCAATTTTACCTCTCAAAGTATGGTGTGCACTATTTCTGGTCTCATGAACTAAGGTACATGAACAAACACACAATATAATATGCAAAGTACAATTCAAAAGTTTTCAGACTGTCCACATGGAGTGCTGACAAATGATACTAGTACAAACTTAGGATGCAAGACAGCGCTATACAACTATATGCCTATTCATTGTGCTGAATAACAGTGACTAGTAAATGCATTTACCATCACTACCAATATTTGTGAGCTAGTCCTAACTGTTGTATGTATTTTGCTTTAAGTAATTACCTTTCCAAATGGCAAAATTAACTTAGTGGATCTGTATCAAATTTAGTTAGAATATCTGCACAGACTTAGCAGGTATTTGGTGATGGTGTAATGAGCCTATGATTTGAGCTCTTTCAAGGTGGATGTTTCAAGATGTTTCATTTAACTATTCTTTTTAGGAACTAGCGCCTCAGTGTGCCTCTTTTCTCCGTGGGCTGGAGGGTTTCTTAGAATGAATAAATTGAGAAAGAAAAAACTTAATTTCAAATATAGACAAATGTTGCTTGTGGATGCCAGCTAGCAGAGCAAAGGAGAACACTGAAACACTGCATGGGGCCATCCATGAGGGCTGTCGGCAAATGATCAACAACATACCATGTACTATAATTTGCCTATCATGCCTACACATTTCCATGGAATAACTCAACATGAAGCTGCCTGCTGCCAAATTTATACCTTATCAGTTAACACAAGACCGAAAGGGGCATCATCTGATTGTGTTCAGAGATCTCGAGGATTGTGTGTTGTGTAATCAAAAGGAAAGCTTTGTCTACAGTTGTGGTCCAGAAACTGATCAGAAGTCATCTCTGAAAGAATCAGTTTACTCTGACCAAAGAAACTAAGGCACAGTACGGATTTTCAAGAGCCTACTATTGTGCCTTTGACATGTGAGATCAATGATTCAGCAGTTTCAAGTTCACACAGCGTAGTGTAGTGGTTAGCACGCTTGGCTCACAACCGAGAGGGTCCGGGTTCGAATCCCGGGAAGCGGCGAGGCAAATGGGCAAGCCTCTTAATGTGTATCCCCTGTTCACCTAGCAGCAAATAGGTACGGGATGCAACTCGAGGGGTTGTGGCCTCGCTTTCCCGGTGTGTGGAGTGTGTTATGTGGTCTCAGTCCTACCCGAAGATCGGTCTATGAGCTCTGAGCTCGCTCCGTAATGGGGAAGGCTGGCTGGGTGACCAGGAGACGGTGGTGAATTACATTGAGGTCCAGAAGCATTTCAGGAACTATCAGTGGAAACGTACACGTGAACTAGTTGCAGCATTATCACGGTTGACCATCAGTTCTTTGCTAAAACAACTTAGTATAGAGTATAGACAGTATAATCTTGATTTATGCTCTTTCCTCACGGCAACTTTTCACACTGACACTGGATTCTCATGTTATATCGTATGACTCCTGTATATACATATTACTGAAATGAAATGATGATTAGGAAGAAAAGAAATGGGGAAAACTAAACTGGGCAGCCAAATATCGCTAGTAATTTGGAAAGCAAAAGCACATTGCCTATAAGTTTGTGCTCATTAAACTTAGTTCTATGTGATGCCACTTCGAGGAGTGGCATTATAGTTATCCGCAAATGTGTCGGAACAAAAGAAAATATTTCGTGAATTATTGATATTTTAGGGGGAAAAATTGTCCTTGTTTTGGACTGGAAAGGCACTCATTTGCCCAATGAATACATATAAGGGAGTACACTTATGGTCATTAGGTTTGGTGATGCAAGTAGCGACACCGGCACATTGCACTACCAAGGGAGAGTATTGTACTGTCACTGCGGACTGTTTATGTAACTCAAATGAGCAATACCCACACACACGAAACGTTTATCTGTTCAAGTCTCATCTTCCGGTGGAAAGGTGATGCAGCTCATTTGATGATTTTGTTTATTTTGGTTTCTGTTTGACGGTTAATTATGGTTTCCCAATGTTTAACGTGTCATAAGATTGCATACGTTTCTTAGTGGGTCTAAGTGGGATACACGTCAAAATTGTTCAGAGGAAGAAAAATACTGTGTAGTAAATACAAAACGTTTGTTTAGTTGATTATACTGCCCAGCGTATCCTGGGAACAGGATGTGGCATTTGAGAACACAGGAAGCGTGTATTGTATTGCTATATAAGGGCAAAGGAAGTAAGACGAAATGTACAAGTTATGACTAGGAATACGTTCATTTGAAGTATCAGGATTTTTTTATTTTTTTTTTTATTTTTTTTTATTTATTTATTTATTTTATTTTATTATTTTTTTTATTTTGTGTGTGTGTGTGTGTGTGTGTGTTGTGGGGGTGGGCGGAAGGGGTAAGGGTTGCAGCTTGAGGAATGATCTAGAAATCGGGTAACGAATGGAACATGACCACGCAAGTTTAGATGAGGGCAAGGGTGTGTGAAGAAAATGTTTGACACTAAGGAAATGCGTAAGGAAAACGAAACTGGAATTGTAAAGAGAAACGTGCGTGAGATTTATTTGGCAAGAGAAATCAGACAGTGAAAAGCAACAACCTTACAAGTATTTCATGATTTTGTATGCGGTATGAGGGAAGCCTTCGAGAACCGTGGGAAGACTGAGGAATATAAGGCGCTTATCAGAGTGAGGAGAAAAGGAAATGTATGTATGTATGAATAAGTGTGTATATTGCAGAAGGGCACGACCTGGCTGCACATTTGAAAGAATAGTGCTGTTACAGTATTGCAAGAGGCCACTGAAGGGGTCGAAGGCAGGGGACTGATAATTCTCCCTTTGCATTTCTTATTTGTTCAGTGAGATAGTAATAAACATGAAAATGTGATACCTGAATGTGTGTGTGTGTGTGTGTGTGTGTGTGGTTATTATTTTTATTATTATTATTATTATTATTATTATTATTATTATTATTATTATTATTATTATTATTATTATTATTATTATTATTATTATTATTATTATTATTATCATTATGATTATAATTATCGAAGGTAAGCACTTATTAGTCTTCACAAACAGCTGTAGTAGACCAGCACCAAACTAATAACATCAAGTCTGACATGCTGTTTTGTAAGCTACTAATTCTATTTAATGTTATTCTTAGATGTTCGATTAATCATTGCCTTTAGTCACACATGAATACCAGAAGATAAGTGCAGCCTCATACTGAGAGTGGCCTCGTAAGATATCCAGCATCTCACACTGTCTTGATGGAGTGAACATGCTAACTCCACTCTTGAACCACCAGGACACACTGCATGGTCCAACAGGTAAATAAGAAAAGTCCTGATACTCTTAGAGGAAATGACAGTACTGAACTCTTAACTGTTTACTTACAGCATAGGAAGGGAAGGGTGGAAGTTCCTCATAAGTTCTTTCGTAAGGTCGTAGTATGGAAGATCATGCCGTGGTCTGTGCCTTGCACCCATTGCTAGCCTGGTAAAAATAAACTAAAACTAGACATATCCAGTCCTGTTACCTAACTCACCCGTCAACGACCTGCAGTTCTTCATAACAATGCCAGTGTTGATTTCTGTACCGGTAACGTCCTGAAGCCAGTGCTTGTGAATTACTGCCGGGAAAAAGCGCTACTAAATCTTGGAGGCCTCGAGGCATATCCGATATTTGCAATGATCTCTCTCAATAAACCAGGATACCTCCGCGGATTACTGTCTACCATAGTAAATCATTTTGTAACCAAGGGGCGAAGGCAGCAGGCGATATTTGAGGTGATGGCTGGTGTGATAATGATCGGCTCGGGTCTCGTGATCTTGAGTTATTGTCGCCTAACGCCCTAACCCGTCGTTAAGTATAACCTGTTGTTAATGTAGCGTGAGCATAAATCTTCCTCATCAGCTGGCGTGCAGTGGCCACCATCGCCACACTGCCGGCTGTTATGTAGGTATGATGAGGTGCTTCCTTCCAGGGCCGACCATCAACTCCTCGTGCCATGAGGAAGGGGACACCATTTATTCCTTGATAACGGAGGTGGTAGCTCTCTCTCTCTCTCTCTCTCTCTCTCTCTCTCTCTCTCTCTCTCTCTCTCTCTCTCTCTCTCTCTCTCGGTGTCCTGTGAGATAAGATGCATACTTTGGGATATGATTGTTCAATTAATTCTAAGTCGAAAATACTCTACCCATATATGATGTGTTTTTGCTTTATTTTGCGAGAAATTAGTGTGAAAATTATGTGAGTGTTTGGGAGTGTATGGGTGCTTGCTGCTGGTGACGGGCAGTCACCATGGCCAGGCATAGTCTTCACCAGCATCAAACGTAAGTAATAGATATTGGTGTAACTCATTGTTTCACGGTGGTATGTCGTAACCTAATGCTGGTAACCTCCAGAACAACATATCAGTAAACTAACATCTGCAGATACTTCAAAACTCCAATAATGCAAGTCTTCAATGCTTAAACCAGCTAATGCCATGACCTGCTGCCTCTCTCTCTCTCTCTCTCTCTCTCTCTCTCTCTCTCTCTCTCTCTCTCACTATAGCGTTCTCCCGTTAATCCTAGCGGTGCCATATGACCTAAGCTGTTGCGACGCCTAATGGAATAATTTTCTCTTATTATTCCTCAGTCTGGCCATATTTTCATATTTCAGGAATTAGTTTCGATTGATAACAAGTCAGAAATTATATAGTATTCAT
>NC_059298.1:1065000-1085000 GCF_017591435.1 Portunus trituberculatus
GTGAGTCTCCCTATGTATTATCCAATAAACCACCTGTTTTGTATTGTCACTCCTGTTATTCCTATCTGATCTTGAAAGTGAAGAAATGCAAGCGCTTCTCGCGGAGGAACGTTGCGAGATGAGCTGTCTTTGCAACAACTGTCATTTTTTTTTCTGGTTCGCTTAAATGGGCGTGATCCGGGTGAGTAGTGGCGTGCGACGTGCCTATGTCACTGTCTCTTGGCCATGAAACAGACTTGCTGCTTCGTCGATCCCGGTGACTGAGGCAGAGTTGCTTCTTTGATTCCTCCGTGCTGCAGTCTTAGCTAAGCAGATCTAAGCCGACGAAGGAGGACGAGACAGCCAGACGTTACCCTACGGAACGAGCTCAGAGCTCATTATTTCCGATCTTCGGATAGGCCTGAGACCAGCCACACGCCACACACTGGGGCAACAAGGTCACAACTCCTCGATTTACATCCCGTACCTACTCACTGCTAGGTGAACAGGGGCTACACGTGAAAGGAGACACACCCAAATATCTCCACCCGGCCGGGGAATCGAACCCCGGTCCTCTGGCTTGTGTGTGTGTGTGTGTGTGTGTGTGTGTGTGTGTGTGTGTGTGTGTGTGTGTGTGTAATGAAATACATTGCCGACGTGAATATTAGTTCTGCCATCATAATGAAGCCTGCCATCCTCACCCCCAAGAGAGAGAGAGAGAGAGAGAGAGAGAGAGAGAATCGTAATACATGCTCGAGGTGCCCCTGCTGGATCCCCCAGCAGCCTGAGCCACACTGGGGAGTGACGTAAGCCTCGAGTCCTCCCACTCACGCCTCGACTAAGGATGCAATCAGGAACTCCAGCGCCCTTTCATTTAGTCCCTTGTGTCTCTCGCTGTCCTCTCCTGCAGCTTGTTAGTGACGCGAGGGGCGAATGCGAGTCATTCATAGTGGCCTTCCTTGTAAGAGTGTAAGGCTAAGACCTCCCTGGTGCTGTGTTCACCTGGGAGGTGGAACAATGGGGGCTGCTGACGTAACGCACTCACTTTGAAGGCGGCTGGCGGAGCGTGTGAGCCTTCTGATGTTTCTCTCCTCCGTGCCTCACCTGCTGGACGCTATACACTTTTTTGGGTCATGATCTACTATGAACACACACACACACACACACACACACACACACACACACCTCGCTTTCCCGGTGTGTGTTGTGTGTTGTTGTGGTCTCAGTCCTACCTGAAGATCGGTCTATGAGGTCTGAGCTCGCTCCGTAATGGGGAAGACTGGCTGGGTGACCAGCAGGCGACCGAGGTGAATTACACACACACACACACACACACACACACACACACACACACACACACACACACACCGCGTAGTGTAGTGGTTAGCACGCTCGACTCACAACTGAGACGGTCCGGGTTCGAGTCCCGTAAGCGGCGAGGCAAGTGGGCAAGCCTCTTAATGTGTAGTAGCTCCTGTTCACCTAGCAGTAAATAGGTACGGGATGTAACTCAAGGGGTTGTGGCCTTCCTTTCCCGGTGTGTGGAGTGTGTTGTGGTTTCAGTCCTACCCGAAGATCGGTCTATGAGCTCTGAGCTCGCTCCGTAATGGAGAAGACTGGCTGGGTGACCAGCAGGCGACCGTGGTGGTGAATTACACACACACACACACACACACACACACAATGAAGGACAAAATTTTATTCCTCTTTTCTGCATGGTACCTCTGGCTTGGCGTGCACCATTCAGTGTCTCCTGCAGGTTGATGCGGTCCAGACATTCACGACGGGCCCCAGCTTCAAGACGTGTGGAAGTGCCGTGTTAGATTGAGTCCTTCTTCCAGGGTCCTCTTTACCTCACCTTGCATCACCATTTTTCCTTGGCCATTTCCCGCTTCCTGGAAGATACGCTCTCTCCCCACGCCCTCTCCTGGCCACAACTTTCCCTCCATCCCTCTTACTGAGGCAGTCAGGCGTGAATGGAGTCCCGTCCGTCCCTTGCACAACCTCATGTGCTCCTGTTTGTTAGTACTCTTAAATCAGTGCCAGCATACCCCACTTTAAATGGGTTCATGGGATCGACGTGTTTCTCGGTGATGTCATGGCGACATGAACACAAGAGTACGAGTGACGTATGGCGCCTGACTACTCACTCTATGGTCGTCGTCTCTCCATTTGTCATGATTCTACTGACTGTGTAGCAGAAGAAAGACGAATATGTATGAAGATTTATAGTCTTCTGTATGACAAGTCTGAAAGAAAGAGATAAAACGTGACTTCATGCTATGAAAAAAGGAGTATATTTACACTTTGTGTGTGTGTAATTCACATCGGTCGCCTGCTGGTCACCCAGCCAGTCTTTCCCATTATGGAGTGTGTGTGTGTGTGTGTGTGTGTGTGTGTGTGTGTGTGTGTGTGTGTGTGTGTGTGTGTGTGTGTGTGTGTGTGTGTGTGTGTGTGTGTGTGTGTGTGTGTGTGTGTGTGTGTGTCATTATCTGTAGTGCATCCCAGCAAAGGCACATATATTAAATTTTCATTTGTACACCCTATTTGAAAAAAGAAAACTCATAGTACAGTGTTGTATAAAGGTTAAAAAATAACGTGTGATTAGGTATGCATTTTCATCCACGATTCATTTAAAAGATAGAGAATAAAGGTGAATCCCTCCCAGGAATCCCCAAGCGTCTGGTTTACCCGGTGCAACTTGCCGTCTCTTCCTTCTCCTCCGCGTGCTTCACTGCCCTGCCTTTTCTTAACCGACCCTATCCACCTGCTCTGGCCGATCGCTAGCAAGGATCTCCTGGTAACGACACTAAAGGTGCAGTCGGTGTTCCATGTCGGGTGTGACGCAAGAGTTAGACTGTTTTTTTTCACTCCTGCAGCTTTTCACTGTACGAGTAACTGGATATACAAGGTTTAGGTCTGGTATATCCACTGTTTTAAGGTAGTGGTTTCGTGAGGCGAGCAGGAGAGGTGTGGGTGTAGTGAGGCTTATCAGGTTGGGGAAGGCAGTAATGCATTCTCACACCCTCTAGGCATGAATGATTATTAGCTGACAGATTTAAAGCGCCGCAGTAACGAAATATGGCGCTACACACTCCAGTTTTTTTTTTTTTTTTTAAATGTAAAGAGATATGATGCGGATTCTATTTTGTTATAAGTAGAAAAGACTCAATAAATAAGAACCGAAACATTTAGCCTTGAGATAGAAATGTGTAAGTGTGTTGTTGGTGAGCACGGCGTGTTGGAGCAGATGAGCAGCAGCTATAGTACTATCAGGGCTGGATGAGTGAGTGTGTGAGGTATTGTTTGCCGCGTCGTGATATAGTGACGGTATTAGCGGTGGCAGTGATGATGACGAGGTCGTTCATTCATATCTTTTCTCTTTTTCCTTTTGTATGTAGTTCATTAGTGACAAATGTGCCGTTCTTACCATATGCAAATTTGGGGTGCAATTAATTCATAGCATAAGTATTTCGTTGTAATAATTCACATATGTATTGTTACATTACAATCTCTTTTTTTTTTTAGCAAGCTAGGATGCATTGCAATACAGACAATAAGTTTTAAGGAACACTATAAATATCTATTCTGTTCCGAGGAAATTTTAAAGTTTCTGGAGTTCTCAACTCG
This sequence comes from Portunus trituberculatus, assembly GCF_017591435.1. NCBI lineage: Eukaryota > Metazoa > Arthropoda > Malacostraca > Decapoda > Portunidae > Portunus > Portunus trituberculatus. The sequence goes on from NC_059298.1 coordinate 1,068,610, forward strand.
CCGTCCTTGTGATTAAACTTTCATTTAATTAATTATGATATTTCAAAGGAAACGGTGAGGTAAGAGTCATTGTTTCTCGAAAGTAAAAGTTCATTGTCCCATGGTGGAGAGGAAGCTGGCCTGCGGGGGCGTGGCTCGGAGACGAGCCCACTTTGCCTGCTCAGCAAAAGACGTGACGCGCACCACGGCTCAGGCCAGACAGGGGTGAGAGCTGGGAAGGTATTTCATAACGATGGTGGGAGAAACTCAAACCTAACCACCTTGGCCCACAACTTGAATCATCGGCTTACTTGGGACACATTTCACGCATGTGCGGGGTTAGTACGTATGTACAATTTGGGAGCTTAGTAACATTTTCCACAATGCTGACACAGTCAACTGGTGATGCAGCTTGCAGTATTCCTAGACCTTTCACACTAAATTCCACATCTGTGAAAGGCGTCGTGGAAGGCACTCAGTGGATTTAGTTGTCGATAATGAAGTTAAAACTACACAGCGCATTGTCTCAAGAGAATGTTACCGCCACACCAGTGAAGTGATCGTGGACTGTTCATGACGTAACACACCAAGCAGGTGATGGGTGTGACCACCAGTGTTAAAAAAAGCCGCGTCACCAGTTGTATTTAACCACGCACTTCCTGCCTAGTGAACGTTACCCCGACTTTTTAAGGAAAATGTCATCAATTCCTTAACGAGAAGAGTGGCAGCACTTATGAACAGTGTTCTATGTTCACACTGTTATTTTCAATATGCATAACATTGTGTAACGTGACGATGGCTCAGCACGATTCTGAATTATTGATTGTTTTGAAAGATAATACTTAATTAAGACTTATAGGATACTTTTCCTCAGGATCGTTCATGGTGTTATGATAGTGGCGGGGGTGGTGGTGGTGGTGGTATCGAGAGAGACCGTGGAAATAGCGGAGATGGCAACACCAATAGAGCTAAGGAACAGTGCCAACGGGACTGAGAGGAGAGGATTAGTGGGGGAGTTCGACGTGAAGGTGGTGACGGAGAGGAATAACGTGTGGATTGGTGGTGGCGGTGAGAGAGGTATTGGAGTGTGTATTAGAGGTGAGAATGACTTGGTGACGGGGGCAAGAAGTGGATAAGGTTAGTTAAAGAAGTGATGAATTCATGTAGTGATGATGCCAAGCTACGGTAGGTTATATTAAATTTGAATTCTAAGTGAAATTATATTATGTTAGGCCAGACTATACTGAGTTAGGTTAGGTTACGTTTAACACATTCAGTATTGTGACGCGTTTTCATATTCATTCAGGTTACTATTTGGCGCTTTCACTCAGATTTAGAAACTTATTAAGGGATTGAAATAGTGAAGACTGTGGTCATTAATCTTCTGACCTCCATAAACCCTTCCCATTGTAAATAAAATGGTCTAATCACACCCAAAACTCATATTAAAAATGCGTCTCAGTACTGAAGGAGTTAAGTGAGGTTTGATAAGGTTAAGTTAAGTCACATTAGGTTGAATTATCTACTCAAACTTAACTTTCTAAATAAAGCAACATAAAGCTGCCTTACCCATCCTTGAAATTATTGAAAAATATACGTGTTCCCCAAGATCGTGGTCAATATTTCTCGGTGGTGGTGGTGGTGGTGGTGGTGGTGGAGATGGTGGTAATGGTGGAGGTACAGATGAAGGTGAAGATGGAAGTGGAGGTGGAGGTACAGATGAAGGTGAAGGTGGAAGTGGAGGTGGAGGTGGAGGAACTGGGATTGTTGGTGAAGAATCCCTGGGCGATCTCGAGTCCATTTCCTCTCCCTCGCCGCCAACCCTTGGGCTCCATTAAAAGAGGAATTGGGTGTTTCTCTCTCCCGGAAAGTGTATTTCTTGGGCTGAGCAACAAGTGATTGGATTAGGACACTTAACTACCTACCTAACCTCCCTTCCTTCATCCTCTCTCTCTCTCTCTCTCTCTCTCTCTCTCTCTCTCTCTCTCTCTCTCTCTCTCTCTCTCTCAAATGTTCACACAATACATAATCGTACAGTAAGATAAAAGAATGTTGGTTTGGTTTGGCAGAGTGTCAGCCACAGTCGCGTGAGTAAGGAGAGTGGCTCAGGAAGTGCCTATCTCATCAACAAATCCCAGTGACGTCAGGAGTAACAAAACGACTGTCCGCTCTGTCCTGTTGACTTCCTGAGAATATAATAGACTTACCACTAACCTGATTTTTTTCTAGAAGACTAAGCGTTAACGTCTTCAGTACCAGGACACGTTTTCATGATTATTTTGCTTAGTATTTGGTGATTTTACACAGCTTCAGAAACTTACTTAGGGGTTGATATAGTGAAGACTCTGGCCATTAAACTTCTAACCTCCATAGACCCTTCCTAATGTAAATAAAATCGTCTAATTACACCCAAAATTCATGGCAAAAATATGTCCCAGTACTGAAGGGGTTAATCTTCAGTGTCGATTTTTTCCTTTTGTTCACGGCAAGGAGCACTGTAATTGTTAATGTCTTGGGTGGCTTTGTACTTATTGAAATGTATTGATTGCTTATTCATCTACGTTGGTATTAGCTATTTCCTCTCTTGCAGTGCTCGGGTCTGTTTGACTGACCGCCGTACAAAGCCACACACACACACACACACACTTCACAAGCCAGAGGACCAGGGTTCGATTCCCCAGCCGGGTGGAGATATTTGGGTGTGTCTCCTTTCACGTGTAGCCCCTGTTCACCTAGCAGTGAATAGGTACGGGATGTAAATCGAGGAGTTGTGACCTTGTTGTCCCGGTGTGTGGTGTGTGCCTGGTCTCAGGCCTATCCGAAGATCGGAAATAATGAGCTCTGAGCTCGTTCCGTAGGGTAACGTCTGGCTGTCTCGTCAGAGACTGCAGCAGATCAAACAAACAGTGAAACACACACACACACACACACACACACACACACACACACACACACACCTAACAACAACAAATTGGAGGAGTAATATGACCTCTCGGTGATCTTGAAATGTGGAGCGGTGTGTGTTTCGGGAGAGGCAAGGACGAGGTGGGGGAGCAAGAAGGAGGGTCGGCTGGATAGAGGAGGCAGGCTGAGAGGGTAGGGAAGTGGGGGAGGAGGGAAGAAGGATAGGATACGGGGAACAAGAAGTGGAGGGCAAGAGGGAGCAAGGAGAGCGGGACACAGATAGTTGCCAGAATCACCACACCACCTTGTGTGTGTGTGTGTGTGTGTGTGTGTGTGTGTGTGTGTGTGTGATAGAAGAGCAAGGCTATTTTTGCATCTGGAAAGGTCTGTTATTTGTATGAAGCTCAGCCAGTACATAACCATAACCGTGAAATGCTTGTCGCAAAATTTTCCTCCTAGAAAATATGAATTGCGAGGAGAAAAACACATATGCATGTCCACTGCATAAAGGGGTTGCATTTTTCCTCACCTGCATGCTGTTGTCTTGTTAGGCTCCCCCTTGCCACGCAGACTGACCTTCTGTTTTATGAAAAAATCCAGACACACCATTCTTTCGATATAAATAAACGAGAAGGACTGTGTCCCTATGAAATATAGTGAAGCTGCCTCATACATCCTAAACTGAGGGACTGACTGAATGACTGACGGGTTGAACTTTTTCCTTCGAAGAAAGAAATTGTCTCACTAATTTGTTTCATGAAGATCATTGTCAACCGTTGTTTTCTGCAGCGTTTTGTAAACTAAGACTCATCTTTTATAGTGTGTTCAGCAATCGATGTAGAAGAAAACCTGTTTTTCTTTGCTTTCTTCCGTCAATACCACCGTCACGTTGTTCTCTGGATCTTAAGAGCCTCACCATCTGGCCTGTAGTACTTACCCGCCTAACCTCTTTATCTTGCTGACCCCTGCAATCTCCTCATTTCTGCACTAGTGATTCATAAACCGCTTACACTGCAGCACCCTGGCTTGGTATTTTTCTTATCCCTTTCAGTGCACATCCTGATCTCCGTGTCCTGTACTTATTATTTTCAGATTTTTGTACTGAATTATTCTTAGTTCTTCCTCGTTTTCTAGACCGAGTCTTCCTCACAGTTTCCTTCACTCCACATCCCCCTTACCAGTTACAACACACTCTCCCTTCAGAACACATCCTTGCCTTATAATACACTCTCCACTCCACACCACTTCCTCACAACATTTCCTATCCTCACAACACACTCTTCCTTTACTCCACTCCTATCCCTCACAACACACTCCCATCACAACACACCCTTTCCCAGAACCCACTCTCCCCTCACAATGCATCCCTTCCTCACACTCACAACATATCCTACCCTCACAATACACCCCCTCCCCACTTCACACCTGTCCCTCACAACACATCTTACCCTCACAGCACAGCCCTCCCTACAACTCAACCTCCTCACAGACGCCCATCCACGCCCACACCTGTTCCGGCATTCTCTCCCCCCGCCGCTGTGGGCTGGCTTTCCGTTGTCCCGGTGTGTCGGCCAATTTTGCCCCGGGGAAGGATACATCTTGCCAGTGGATGATTTTCTTCTTATCCCATCCCTGTGTCTGTAATATTATGAGTGCACGCCTTGCTTCCCTCTCTTCATACTAGATAATTAGTATGACTTGTTACTTTCATTTGATGTTCGTTAGGGAGACATTTTGACATATTTACATGCGGAATCTAACCTTACTTATTCTTACCAAACTAACAGAACTTAATCCTAACAATGCTTACTGTTACAATTTTATTCCTCCTATAATTGTAATTGATAACTTGATATATATTCACTTAATCAAGCTCTCAGATTTAACTTAACCTACACTAACTTACTTTACCTTACTTCACCTTACCTTACCTTACCTTACCTTACTTTGTCCTACCATACCATACCCCAACCTAACCTACCCAACCCAACCCATCCTAACCCAACCTAACCTAATCTAAAACTTCACCTCATCTCACTTCACCTCACCCCATCAAACCTAACCTAACCTAACCTAACCTAACTTAACCCAAACCAGCGCTACGTAACATACTCTAACACAGCCTTCGTCCTACTTGCCTCGTGTGTTTCCTTCTCACATCAGTCTGTTCTTTACTCAGCCACTTCCCTTTCACTGGTTCCTGTAGGTCATCACGTAAGGCAAAATCTTTCTTCATTTTTTACTATTGTTATTCTCGTTATTCATGTACAACTTTTATTTATTTTGGTGGGGGCAGGGTAGAAGAGGAATGGACGCACGCATATGTGGCTTTGCTCTGTTATTTAATAGCTTGTTTTGCCTGTGGAAAGTAAGTTTTTTTTCCTATCAATCTTTCTTTTTTTTTCTGTTTGAGTCAATGAGTAGAATAAGTTATCGTTCTCCTTAATCACTCATGGTTTGTCTGAGTTCCCTTGCCTTTGTGATTTCGTTTAGATCTTGTCTCACTATGCTGAACAGAATACTTGCACTTGTTTTTCCTTATTAGTTATGCTTCCTCCTCCTCCTCACCCCCCTCCTCATCCTTCTTCTCCTCCTTCTCTCCCCCATCCTCATCCTTCTTCTCCTCCTTCTTCTCTCTCTCTCTCTCTCTCTCTCTCTCTCTCTCTCTCTCTCTCTCTCTCTCTCTCTCTCTCTCCTTCGTATCTTATTTTTGTCCATCTTATTTTAATTTTCTTATTTCTTCATTAATTCCTTCTTTCATAGCAGCAGCAGCAGTAATACTAGTAGTAGTACTAGTAGTAGTAGTAGTAGTAGTAGTAATGGTAGTAGTGGTAGTATGTTACAAATTTAGTCTCAATCTCTTATCGCACAAAATGTTAAGGATTATTTTCTAACAAGTTTTTCCTTCCTTGGTCTTTTCACTTTAAATTGTGTATCACCCAAGAGAAAAGTGGCAAGATTTCACTGACCGTCCTGTGTTATACTTCCCGATCCCTCATGTGAAGTGCACCATGTAGGGTATCTTGATGTGGCGTGGGTCGAGCAATTGATCACCAGTAACAGCGTGGTTTCATATTTTCTTTATTACCATCGGATTTGTAAAGCACTGCAGGGCAAACATTTCGAGCACCTCCAGCTAGTTGTGCTTTTTATTTATTTTTTTTTCTATTTCCTGTCTACTTATTTTCCTTGTTTCTTTGATTTGTTTCTCTTTGTTTCTATTTCTTTCTTTTTCTTTCCTTTCTCTTCTTTCTTTTCTTTTAATTATCTCTTTCTTTCTTTTTTCTTTCTTTCATTTGTCTATCTTTCCTTTTTCTTTCTTTTTTTCTTTTCATCTTTCCTTTTTCCTTTTCTTTCTTTTAATCCATTTTTCTTTTTTTCTATCAATCTATATATCTATCAATTATTTCCTTCGCTTTTTTTCTTTTCATTTTTGTTCTTTTTCCTTATTTCTTTCCTTCTTTCTTTCGTTCTTTTATCTTTCCTCTATCTCTTTTACACTTCCAATATGAGTTACCTTTCCGTCTCAGCCTTGATCGTCAGAGAGGTCAAGCAGTGAAGACTCTGTTAAAGGCGTGATCATACTGAAAGTTACATCATTGTCTCTTATCCAGTTGAAGTGTCTTTTTTATCTCTCAAGGAGGCAACCATTCCCACAAATCAACAAAGATAAAGTTTATTTATCCGAAAGTGTAGGTCATATTATCGATGTTTCAGTAGTATATCATTTTCTGTAACGATTTGCTATGATCCTTGTGTCTTTGATAATTTGAAGCACCTGTCTCGACGCGCCCTCCATATTTATCAGTCTTCCTTTCGACTGGCGTCTTCTGTGTTGTGTGGCTTTCACTTTCCGTTGGTGGTGGCACAGTGCAAAGCGTCTCCTGAGAAATACGATACTAAACTCAAACTAGTAATAGTAAGTTAGTATGCTATCGTTGTTTGGCTGCATCGTGTCCACTGAGATTCTGAAACTATTCGCGTGTGCCCTTGAAAGCACTGCTGTTGGTGGAATGGCACAGGATCGAGGTGTGTGAGAGCGGTGGCGCGAGGGGGAAGCGCCGGTAATGTCACCCTGTACCCTTCCAACACAACTCTATGCAGGTGGTGTCGCTCAGTGCGGCCTGGCGTGGGTTGTGTTGAGGGGGAGGAAGGAACGAGGGGCGCGGCGTGGTGGGAGATAATAAGAAGGGCTTTTGAGAATGGATTAAGGGTCCTTGTGTAAAGTTGGAGACCTGAGGTGTGGAGGATTGAGTGCAGGTGAGGAGAGGAGGGAGAATAAGGAAGACGAGGACGCGGAAGTGGAGACGGGCCTGGTATGGGGGTGGAGCAGCACAATAGGCGATACGACAATATATGGAAGAACAAAAGGATCACAGAAGATAGGATGAATGTAGATGGGAATAAAGAGCATTAATGATAACGACAAGAAGTAACATTATAGCTCAAAGGTAAAGGAGAAAGCCACGGTTACGTAAAAGGGAAAAGTAACTTGAGCCTTGCATTGATGAAAGAAACGATCGGTAAATAAATAGATAAACAGAAAATAAATTAGTAAAAGACACAGTTCTTCATTTCGACAGAGTCACCGCGGTATCAAAAGGATGTCGGGAACCTTACAGACATGCATTGTGGCTGAAGGTTTCCGGTGAGTTGTGAGTTACGAGCGTGTACCAATGGAGGGAATTCAGCTGCCGCCACCCTAACATACATTCACGCATCTAATTCATCCCGGCGCCAAATGTGACTTTGATGGGCTTCTGAAAGGACGGTATTTTGGCACCTGACTAACTGCGGCCAAAACTTAGTGTGGCGGGAATACTTGGAAGGAGTTGTTACCGCCACCGCTACCGCTGCTGCTGCCGCCGACGGGTCCCCTCCTGAGCTGATTGCGTGAGTGTGATGATAGTGGTGATGATGCTAATGGTGATGATAATCTTAAAAGAATACTATGGACTATTATTGTTATTATTATTATTATTATTATTATTATTATTATTATTATTATTATTATTATTATTATTATTATTATTATTATTATTATTATTATTATTATTATTATTATTATTATTATTATTATTATTATTATTATTATTATTATTTATTATTATTATTATTATTATTATTATTATCAGTAGTAGTAGTAGTAGTAGTAGTAGCAGCAGTAGTAGTAGTAGTAGTAGTAGCAGCAGCAGCAGCAGCAGTAGTAGTAGTAGCTGCAGTAGTAGTAGTAGTAGCAAAAGTGTAGTAGTAGTAGTAGCAGTGTAGTTGTAGTATTTAGACTACCACTACTACTACTACTACTACTACTACTACTACTACAACTATTACTACTGATGATGATGATGAAAGTAGCAGCAGCAATAGCAGTAGTGGTAGTAGTAGTAGTAGAAAAAGTATAGTAGTAGTATTTAGACTGCTACTACTACTACTACTACTACTACTACTACTACTACTACTACTACTACTGCTACTACTGCTACTGCTGCTACTGCTACTACTACTACTGCTACTACTGATGATGATGATGATGATGATAATAATAATGATAATAATAATAATAATAATAATAATAATAATAATAATAATAATAATAATAATAATAATAATAATAATAATAATAATAATAATAATAATAATAATAATAATAATAATAACAACAACAACAATAAAAAATGATAAAAATGACATTTGAAAGGAGAATATTCCAGTACATAAAAGCTACACACACACACACACACACACACACACACACACACACACACACACACACACACACACACACACACACACACACACACACACACACACAGACAGTCATCTAAAGCATAAAACATCATCACTATTAATAAGCTACGTATCTGAGGAGAAACGTGTAACGGACGGAAGTAGCTACTTACGTATATATATACATACATACATACATACATACATACATACGTGTTTGAAGCAGTGGTACATACTCGTACATCCTGTCCCATTTAGCCAGTCTTCCTACTAGCTGGGAAGTACAGTGCAGGTGAAGGGAATGCCACCGCCTTACCTAACCTTGCGTAACCACCGAGGCGGGGCGCTTCACCTTGGAAAAATAATAGTAAATAAATAAACGAAAAATATTGAGGGTCATAATTCTGCCATGTTAGAGAATCATTCACCAGGGCGGCTAATAATATTTCGGCAGATGATGTTGAGCCGCGCGCTCCTGTGAAGGCCGCTCGCTGTTGTTGCCAGTGGTTAATAGTTTTATTATTTTATCTCGCAGCGTGCGGAGTCGGCGAGAATGGCGTGTCGGTCTTGATAATATCTGTGAGAGTTCGCACTTGATGATTTAGATTCAATAATACACTTATGGACGTGTCTTCGTTATGGAATTTAATACCAGTTCGCTTATAGGCAATACATTTTTTTTTTTCACTTCACATATATTCAGGATAGCACGCGTTTCCATCCACCTTACACTGCTTCAGCTGGTATATTGTTAATACTGCTGTTGTTGATGATGATTATTACGCCCTGTGGCGGGGGTGGTGGTGATGGTGGTGTAGGGCGTGTTAATGAAAAGCACCGTGGCGATAATGTCCGTGATGTGGCGGGAAAGCAAAGCACCCAGTGGAGGGATAACAAGACTGGGCAAGATGACAGGATAACAGGGACGTCAGTGGAAAGTGCAAGTACAAGCCTCTCACCTGATATCCGGCAACTTGGCCAAACTGACGCCGCCGCTCTCTCCTTCTCTCAGCAAGGCGAGTTTCATTGTTGGGAGATGGGGGATGGTATGAAATATCGCTCACTACGCACACTTGTACATGGGGAGTTGCACCATGAACGGATGTAGCTTCTTTTCCTTCATGTTAATAAAATCAAAATATCATTCATAGAAAACGGATGCCACCCAGAACGTCCAAGAGTTAGCTCATGTCTAGAGGCCACAGACAACCACAGTTGCAACCAGGACTTGGCTGAGAGAGGACGTGCGAGGCGAGGCTCTCCCAGTACCTGTGGCTGTATCTTCAAACTGCATGACGCGAACGGTAAGCTTGGCCACCACTTGTCTTCTTCGTGCTTTGCTCCTTGACTTGGCTGCGAATGGTGATCCTCGTATCATTCCTTGTCGTTGTTACTTTGAATGCAGAATTTTGATTTGACAGGGTCGTGAATTTTTGCCACCTACATTGATAAGTATAAAATTTCTTGTCAAAAGTATCCGCACATCGCAGCGGAATTGTTAGGAGTTTGTTCCTGCACCAAGTGAAGGTGTGGCAGGGAAAGTTGAGCGTGACGTTGTGCTTCATAGGAATCACTCGGACGGTTCTCAAAAATCGATACTTGACATTGCAAGAAGAAAGAACAATCATTAAGACGAAGAAAAAAGAAACGGGTGTGCTTTCAACCGGCGCGAGCCCTAAGGCACAGATGCTGTGCTTGCCTGCTAGCAGAGGAGGGCGGGCAGAGGAGCAAGTGAGCGAGCGAGCGAGCATCATAGGGCAAGGTGTGTGCCCTGCCTTTCAGTGTTCACTTGTACCGTGGTCACCAAAAGCCGACTACCTGTGAACATGCCGGCAACATTGCATTTGTGTCGCTGATTGAATCTTGCGAGAACCGAGAAGGGCGGGACGGGCGGGAGGGGGAGTGACCGGCACAGGTGGAATGCAGATTTTGAGAAGTTGGAAAGATATTAAGGATTGGAGGTGGTGGAGGTGGTGTCTGTGGAGGAAGGGTTATTAAAAGTTGTAATTGCTTTTTGTAGGACAGACGAGAGAATGAGATGATGCGGTTAGTAGTGCTGTCCACTCTGAATGTATATAGTGATGTGTGTGTGTGTGTGTGTGTGTCTGTGTCAGCGCGCGCGCGCGTGCATGCTGGTGGTTACACAGTATTAATAAAGTAAACAGTTATAGAGCAGAAACATTATAGGAGATGCAAGGTATTGTCTCACGGCCATGTCATTTTACTACTGTCTGTATGGAACTAAGTTGCCCATTTCTGAAGCAGATGAGGGTACTTACAACTCTGTAACTCCTCGCAGTTTTTAAGAAGTAGGCACTAGTGTTGCGTTACCCTCCTGGATTTGTCATCCGGTTCATCGTTGATACGCTAAACCTACAAATATTTTTTTTGCTGTGTCATAAGCACCTGCGGTGCGACGCTCACACAACCATAACCAGTCTCCAGTTTTCTGTGCGTGACACACCGCACCATCAGTGCTAGTAACTATAACAAGTTACTGAAGATCATGGAACTTCGGAAAGGGCGCGCCATTTTGAGGGCTATGGCAACTGTTATGGATTTACATGTACGTCAGAACTCACAAAATGACAATGAAGATTCCCCCTGTTAATGATGGAAGCGACGGAAACGGGCTCATGTCTTTATCGAAGACTGATGTCGCAATAGGTCACCGTGTTTTGTCACCTGTGAAGATCAGAGAAAAAAAAATCACTGAGCAGTTTATTTTCGAATTACGTGTTTGATAATGAGATAATCAAAGCAGCCTTGAATGAAAAAAAAAAAAAAGAAGGAAGGACCGAACCCATGAAGCTGAGTGACCACAAAGATCAAGTGTGTGGAATTTTATTGCACCATTGCGGTGAGATGTTGGTTGAGGGCTTTCGTTCCAACACTTTGAGGGAATTGTATTGTATCATTTGATGAGAAGATAGGAAAGTAAACCAGATTAGATCAATATTTGATGATGTAATTACTCCTGCATGAAAGCAATTTGCAGGTCATATTGTAAGCGCCAGAGATTAAAAGCTTCAATTCTGGTTTCTCTCATATCAGCGTGTGGTGTGCTGTGTCGCCACAGGAGACCTTCACTCACGATGACCACACACACACACACACACACACACACACACACACACACACACACACACACACACACACACACACACACACTATTAGTACTGCTCCTCCTCCTCCTCCTCCTCCTCCTCCTCCTCCTCCTCCTCCTCCTCCTCCTCCTCCTCTACTACTACTACTGTTAATATTATGTACTTCTACATCTGTTGTTCTTATTACTACTATTATCATTATAGCAACCATTGTAGTAGTAGTAGTTTTGTGGTGCATTAGTAAAGCTCCATATATCCATACAAACTTTACAAACAGGATACCTTACTGAGAGAGAGAGAGAGAGAGAGAGAGAGAGAGAGAGAGAGAGAGAGAGAGAGATAATTCAGCTGGTATTTCCTTTACCACTATTGTAATTTGTTCCCATCTTCCTTTCTTCTTTTATATTCATCGTGTTCATCGTTCTCGCTTTGTCTTTACGTTGTTGTCGTTGATGAGCTTCTTCTTTCTCCTTCTCTTTCTATCTTCTTTTTCCAGCGTACTGCTTCCTCCTCCTCCTCCTCCTCCTCCTCCTCCTCCTCCTCCTCCTCCTCCTCCTCCTCCTCCTCTTCTATTCCCCACCATTAACTCTAATCTCTTGACACACCTCCTGCTTACGCAAGTGCAGACGGAGCATTGTAATGTATATACATTGATTTCATAAGTGCTTGCAAGTGCATGTAATTATATCGTTGTGTAGATAACTCGCTGCACACACACACACACACACACACACACACACACACACACACACACACACACACACACACACACAGGGGATACCTACGTATGTGAACCAAGGCAGCAGGAGTTGTTATCGCTTGGCCGCACCTCCTCCGTTGATAGCTGTGGTCCCGAAGGCATTTTTTTCCCCCCTTTCTTCCAATTTACCCTCACACTTATTAATTCTCCGCCCACGTGTGTTTACTCTAGATACATGTATCCTAGAGTCCTTTACTGCCTGTACTAACTCCTGCTTTTTGTGCCTTGGGCCTGATTTTGTTGACGTATTTCTCGTCTTGTAATGTGAACGCTGAGCTAAAAGTGTTGCTATTAGTGTTGTTTTTGTCGTGCGTGTTCGTGTATTTAATGCCAGATTTTTGCATGAAGTTTATCGTTTTTGCTTGAATTTTTCCTCCTGGTTTTCATTCCCTTGCAGCTTATCAAGAAGCTCAGTGGTTAGAGCGCTGGCTTCACAAGCCAGAGGACCGGGGTTCGATTCCCCGGCCGGGTGGAGATATTTGGGTGTGTCTCCTTTCACGTGTAGCCCCTGTTCACCTAGCAGTGAGTAGGTACGGGATGTAAATCGAGGAGTTGTGACCTTGTTGTCCCGGTGTGTGGTGTGTGCCTGGTCTCAGGCCTATCCGAAGATCGGAAATAATGAGCTCTGAGCTCGTTCCGTAGGGTAACGTCTGGCTGTCTTGTCAGAGACTGCAGCAGATCAAACAGTGAAACACACACACACACACACACACACACACATTGATAATTTTCTCCTTGTCTGCATCATCTTATCTCTCCACCAACTTGCACGTATTAACCCCTTCAGTACCATGGCGCGTTTCCATAATGATTCTGCTTACTCTGGTGATTTGATACAGCTTCACAAACTTATGTGTGGATTAAAAATAGGGAAGACTCTGACCTTTAATCTTGTCCTCCTTAGACCATGCGTAAGATAAATAAAATCATCTAATTATCCCCAAAACTCAAGGTAAAAATGTGGCCCAGTACTGGAGGGGTTAAACAAACAAAGCTTCCTTTAATAACCCACCGAACGCTGTGTTACTACTACTACTACAATATTTGTTTACTCTTATACATGCCTTCATTTCTATTCATGTATTCATTAGCCATAAAATGTACTTTCTTACGCCCCACTAAACACTTGTATTGCTAATCTAACTCCGTGTCTTTGTTCTTATTTATATATTCATCTGCAGTAAATACAATGCATGATTCTCTTTTGTCTTTCTCGCTCCGTTCACCTTCTGTCGCTCTCCGCTTATCTCTATCTGCGGTGTATCTATCTGTCTTCCTGCCTCCATGCCTATTTGTCTGCTAGTCTTGAGTATTCGTTCGTGTTCTTTGCTTTATTTGTCTTTCGGTCTCTTTATATGTTGATCTGCCTGTTTATCTATGTTGCTATCTATCTCTCTACTTACCTGCCTACCTTCCTTGCTGTTTAACTATTTATCTACATTTGTATTTATCTGTCTATCTGTTTATCTATCTGTTCATCTATCTATCTATCTATTTATCCGTCTGTCTATCAATGCATCCATCTATCTGCTTACCAATTTTTCTATATATCTATTTGCTTACCTTTTTATCTCTCCTTTTATCTCTATCTATCTATGTATCTTTCAACCTTTTGTATATATATCTATCTATATCTTTCTCTCATTTTATCAGTCTATCTGCCTGTTTATCAGTATTTCTCTCTCTCTCTCTCTCTCTCTCTCTCTCTCTCTCTCTCTCTCTCTCTCTCTCTCTCTCTCTCTCACACACACACACACACACACACACACACACACACACACACACACACACACACACACACACACACACACACACACACACACACACACACACACACCACCACCATCACCACCACCACCACCACCACCACCACCACCACCACCACCACCACCACCACCACCACCACCACCACCACCACCACCACCACCCTCCTTACAGTCGTGCGCCGTAAAAGTAGTGTCCCCGGCGGCACTCTCACAATTTCCCGCAGGCCAACTCTAATCCCCGACTCGGCCTTATCTCGTTTCGCGACGTGTGATGTGTGGTTATCCTCGCGTGGTGTTAGTCGCGACCCACCCGACCTGGCGAGAGAGAGAGAGAGAGAGAGAGAGAGAGAGAGAGGAGAGGAGGAGGAGGAGGTGAAAGGGGGAAAGAGAAATAGAAAGAGGAAAAGGAGAAGAGAAAAAGGAGAGAGAGAGAGAGAGAGAGAGAGAGAGAGAGAGAGAGAGAGAGAGAGAGAGAGATTTTCCGCATTTTTCCGTTCATGATTTATTCCTAGATGTGTGTGTGTGTGTGTGTGTGTGTGTGTGTGTGTGTGTGTGTGTGTGTGTGTGTGTGTGTGTGTGTGTGTCCTCTCTAACAAAAAGTCTTCTATATCATTTCCCTTACATGTTTTTTCCATCCTTCTTAATGCGGTTAAGTTTAGACTGACGGAACAGCAGCAGGTGGCTTGGATATGGATTACAAGATACACAGAAGGGAAAGAGGGAGGGACATAATGCTGGGAACGTTGCGGGAGTGCTGGGACGGTGTTATCAGGGCTTTGGAGTCTCAGTTTAGGATATCGCTCGTGTTGTGTGCATAGTAGTGCCAGTATTCTAAAACGCTTTACTCTCTCGCACCATCTCTACTTTCCCATGGTTCTAGTTGAAGATACTCGTGTTTTTAACGGTATTTTTTATGATTATGGTGATGGATTGGTAAGATTTTTATTATCATAAGAGAATGTGTATTGAAAACCAGGCTAGTCGTCTCTGTGGCCTTGGAAAATTGTAGTGGTGAGAGAGCAAGGCGTTTCTGATTACGACTGTAGGATTCAGAGAAGTGGTATAATTTGTCTGAGACTGAAGTTTAGGTCAGCAATAACATAACCTAACTTTGCCTTGCTGTATCTGACCTCATCTATCCTGCTTAACTTAATTTCATCTGACTTGACTCGAAACTAAAATATATGAGGCTGCAAATATCTTAACTTTATTTTACCATATCTAACCCTTTATCCTTATCTAACCTAATTTTAAGATGACATGTCTTTACCAGAGATAATATTTTGAAAAAGGAGAGCAAAATATAGGTTTGTGATAACATAACTCAACCTCACCGTCCTTTATTTAAACTTAGTCATCTTAATCTAACGCGATTTAAACTGACTTTCCGTGACTTGACCAAAACTAGAAGGCTAATCTTTCCTTACCTTACATTGCTTTATTAAATATAATCCAGTATTTTTAATTCGACAAAACTTAATATAAACGAACTCAGCTTTTTCTAACTTAGCTGACCTCACCTTACCTCACCTTATCTGACATACCTTTAACAGTCTAACTTAACTTAACATAACCTTACCTCACTTTATCTGATATACCTTTGACAGTCTAACCTAACATAACTATACCTGACCTCACCTTATCTGACATACCTTTAAGTCAAACCTAACCTTACCTTACCTTACCTTACTTCACCTTACCTAACCTAACCTCACCTTATCTGACATACCTTTAAGTCTAACCTAACCATAGCAAACACTAGTGATGTATAGAGTATATAAGCCCTAAGCACGTAGTATAAGTGTTGTGTTAGTGGAGTGCGAGTTGTAAGGGCTGTGAGGACGCGTTGTGTATAGTGGTGAATTTATACATATATCTGTTCTCTTCATCACCTTTCACCTTCAAATGCTTACTGCAAAAAATTTCATCTCCCTCGACACTCGCCTGAAAATGTCCTGTTCATATCTGTTCTCTTCATTACCTTTCACCTTCAAGTGCTTACTGCAGAAAAGAAAAATATCATCTCCCTCGAAAAATGTTCTGTTCCTTTGCCATTTCTTGATGTTCCCTATAATTCCACGGATGGAGTTTTTCTTTTTCTTTTTTTTATGATCTTTACTTAATCTATTTTTCCCATTTTCTTCGCGA
>NC_059298.1:1087500-1100000 GCF_017591435.1 Portunus trituberculatus
ACTACTACTGCTGCTGCTGCTGCTGCTGCTGCTGCTGCTGCTGCTGCTGCTGCTGCTGCTGCTGCTGCTGCTGCTACTACTACTACTACTACTACTACTACTACTACTACTACTACTACTACTACTACTACGACTACTACTACTACTACCTGTACACCGTACATGTATAACTTCACCATCCTTGTTCCTTCATTCACTTCCCAGTTCACCAGACAGAGGTAATCTTCATTTCTCCAGCACTGAAACCTACGTGGGGATGCAAGCTGGTGTAGGCGTTGGGTGCTTGAGGTGTGGCTTGCACTGGGTATAAGGTGAACTGGTTGTGGGCCCGAGATGGCAGAGTGTAGGCTGGCAGGATGGAGGCTCTCACTGCTGAAGACTTTTAAAAGGAATATTACTCCCTAATGAATTTGAACACGTGTAAGCTGGAGGGGTGCAGTGAATTGGCATGCGTTGGTGATAGGTATAGCGGATGTAGTGAATAGGTTGTCTAGTAGGTACAGATAACTGAGTAGCCTGTTTGTGACTGTAACCTCTCCATGTGATAGTAAAGCATCATGACACATCCTACAGCTGACGGAAAGGTGGAGAGATAGGGAGAAGGGGAGAAAGTGAGAGTGGGGAGAGTGATGGGGGGAGAGGAAGTTTTGGCACTGTCAGAGGGTGAGCCTGCTAAATGATAAGGCCTGAAAGTATTAGGCCAGGGCGCGCGCCCGCACACACACACACACACACACACACACACACACACACACACACACACACACACAGGCTCATCTATCTCAATGTAATGTACACATGTAATTGTGAAGTGGAGATAAATGTGCATAATTAGGTAGTGATGGAAATATATAGTGGGTTTCAGTTCACACGATCAAATAATCAAACACACACACACACACACACACACACACACACACACACACACACACACACACACACACACACACACACACACACACACACACACACCGAGTAATGTAGTGGTTAACACACTCATTTCACAAACGAGGCAAATGGGCAAGCCTCTTAATGTGTATAGGGTCTGTTGACCTAGCAGTAAATAGGTACGAGATGTAACTCGAGGGGTTGTGGCCTCGCTTTTCCCGTGTGTGGAGTGTGTTGTGGCCTCAATCCTACCCGAAGATCGGTTTATGAGCTCTGAGTTCACTCCGTAATGGGGAAGTCTGGCTGGGTGACCATTAGGCGACCGTGGTGAATTACAAACACACACACACACACACACACACACACACACACACACACACACACACACACACACACAAACAGACACATACATGGAGAACAGTAACAAAAAAGAAGAAAGGAAAAAGAAAAAAGAATCTCATATAAATCCACATTATCTACATCTTCGCTTTTAAAAGATTGAAAGAAAAAGAGAAAGAGAAAAAAAAAGATGAGAAAAAAAGAGGAAAAGTCCGCCCCGCCCTCACACACGCCAGGCAAAGCCAACGTCACCATCACACGAACGCTAAACTATTCCGTTCCATTTCGACAAAATTTCTGCGCAGGAAACAAAACGGTGCAGTTACTCCGCGAAAATATACACCCACACAAATCCTTTTCTCCCTCCTCTTGTTCTTTCTCTTCCTTCTCCTTCTCCTCCTCCTCCTCCTCCTCCTCCTCCTCCTCCTCCTCCTCCTCATTACTCAGCTCTCCTTTTTCTGATATCATCCATGCCTTCCCACTTACGTTTTCTCTTCTTCAGCTATCTCCACTGCCTCCTTCTCCTTTTCCTCCTCTTCCTCTTCCTTCTCTTCTTCCTTGGTCGTTTTCCTGTTCTTCTTCCTCCTTTTCTTACCCTTCTTTTCACGTTCTCATTGTCTTCTTATTTCCGGTACACTTCCTTCTTTCCCTTTGTCTTCTCTTCCTTTGCTGCTGTGTTCTTCCTCCTTCCGGGTCTTCCTCCTCCTCCTCCTCCTCCTCCTCCTCCTCCTCCTCCTCCTCCTCCTCCTCCTTTTCGTTCGCGTTTGCCACTTGACGATTTGAGAGGAAGGGCGCAGGTCTAGACTCGTTGTTTGCCCAGTCCCTGCCTCGCCACCTGGAGTTGAAGCCGAGTGTTGAGAGAGAGAGAGAGAGAGAGAGAGAGAGAGAGAGAGAGAGAGAGAGAGAATATGTATGTGCAAATATCTCTCTACCAGTGCAGTGTAATATTTGACAAAACTGCGACATGTCTACTCACACACACACACACACACACACACACACACACACACACACACACACACACACACACACATACATCAGTGATATTTTCTATTTTTTTCTCTCTCTTCTTTTTCTCCCTCTACAGTTGATACACACGGTACAAGACTCAAATTTAGACTTATGACTCCCAGAGCTATGTATAATTGCTTGCCTCTCACACTGTACGTATATCCTCGCTGCTCATTCTTCCACCCGGCACTTCCTCTCTCTCTCTCTCTCTCTCTCTCTCTCTCTCTCTCTCTCTCTCTCTCTCTCTCTCTCTCTCTCTCTCTCTCTCTCCACCGACTGCGAGTAAGTAGCGAAAGAGACGAGAGAGTTTTCCAAGGCAGTAAAAAGTGCAAAAAATATCTGGTGCATTTTATGTCTTTCCCGATACTACATAAAACCTTTTCGATAAAATCCTCAAAACTCAGCAGCGGAGTTTGAGCAGAGGTGTTGGTCGGACGTCTGAGGCCACCGCTGCACAAGGACGCATTCGATATTCATTCTGCTTACTATTTTGGTCATTTTGTACACCTTCAGAAACTTATGTAGGGATTAAAATAGTGAAGACTGTGGCCATTAATCTTCTGACGTCCATGGACCTTTCCTCATGTTGATGAAATGGTCTAATCTTACACAAAACTCATGATAAAATTGCCTCCCAGTACTTAAAGGGTTAATATTAATTTGACGAGTGTTGATCCGTATATACAAGTGAGACATCATCCTCCTGAACCATTATAAGATCCATTTACTAGTTATAATCTCTGACTCTTATTAATTTGATATAAAAAAAAGTATGTGTATTAACTACCCAATCATCTTTCATTTCCTGAGAACCTTGTCTTGTATTAATTCAGAGAAAATGTATATATGTATTACGACTCCATTATCTTTCAGACGTGATAAGATATATTGATTTTAATTTCCTACTAATATTATTTTTAAAGAATATATGTTTATATGTGCTGCCCACGCATTATCTTACCCAGCTTTATAGAACTCATTTTCTGATTATAATCTTCGTTTGCCGAGACAAATCATGCATCCTGCCATCACTTTGGTATTTTTTTTTCTTCCTCTTCCTTTACACTACTTCCTAACTCCACTCCATGACGCATATTAATTAATCACATGAACAGGTAGGTGCGTCCATGCCCGGTCCTGCTGCAGCCTCACGCCGCGCCCTTCAGGCTCGTATTCCTAGTGGTCCACACCCGGGACAGGCTGGGGATAAGTCTTGGCTGGGACGTCACGCGGCGGGGAGCCTTGGCCGTGTTTGTCAGGCCCAGAGCCAATCATGCGTGGAGCCGCCGCCTCCTTTTGTTTGCTGAAATGTTAGAGTATTTAATGTAATTCGTTATGCATGCCATGTGGTGCTGGGAGGCGGAGGAAGAGAAGGCAATAGGCGAGCTGCTCCTTTCCGACCCTCGCTCATCACTCTCTATGAATGTTGCTTAACGATACAAGACAAAAGCCATCCAGAGATACAAGTCTTTGTTTCGTTTGTAGGAATGTTAGTATACTGGAGGTAGCTCACTGTGTGGGAGATGTAACTTATCGCTTCTCATTGAGACTCTCACTAGTCTCTCTTAATAATATCACCTAAAGGCCAAGTTTACTTTGGAATCCGCGAAAACATGAATTTACAAAAGCACGTTTTCCATCCAAGAGTCAATATTTTCATCATTTAATCACCATTTTATGTCCCTTAACTATACAAGTCAAAAATCAAATTATATCAACGCCGACTGGTTTTGCTTGTGGGAATTTTAAAGTATTCAATGTAGCAAGTCATGCATATCGTGTGGCGGGAGACAATGATTCGTCTCCACCCATCCCGCGCTCCTCGCTCTTAATAAATATTATTTAAACGATACCAAGAAAAGTCCGTGCATAGCTTTGGTTTCTTCTCGTTTTGTTCGTGAAGATCTTAAAGCATTTAATACAACGAGTCATGCATATCGTGTGGCGAGGGAAGGTAACCACTCGTTTCTTCTTAAACCTTGCTGCCCGCCATAAACAGGTATTGCCTAACTATAGGACCTGAAGTCAGGCATAGGCACGCCCTATTGCTTTGTTTGTCAGGAATTTATAAAGTATTAAATGCAAGGAGTTATGTATCTTGTGTGTGTGTGTGTGTGTGTGTGTGTGTGTGTGTGTGTGTGTGTGTGTGTGTGTGTTAGTGTGGAGGGTGGGTTGGAAAGTAGGCTTATAGTCGCTTCTTCACCATCACCCGGCTCCCTAAATAAGTATTGGGTAAATCAGAGAGGCAAAAAAGTGCACAAGTATCTTGGCAGCAGGTGAAATGTGCTCTGCCCAGATGGATAACTCAGCCACCTGGCCTCACGTTGAACTGCTGCTATTCTATTACGTTTCCTATAAAGTATTTCGAGGCGAGGGCGTAATGTATATATAAACCATAAACATTGTGTCCGCGCAGTATATATATGTATTTTTTTTTCTATCACAAGATTAGATTCATTTTTTTTTTTTTGCTTTTAAATTGTCCTAATGCAGATTTGTTTTCATGGAACACACACACACACACACACACACACACACACACACACACACACACACACACTCTCTCTCTCTCTCTCTCTCTCTCTCAGTTTAGTGCATAAAATACGGATCTTAAGTGTTTTGTGGCAAATAAATACTGAATGAGCACTATTTATTATTGCATGAATCTCGAGTCCAACATCCATGGCCTGAGTTGTAACCATTGACAGTTACAGGAAAGCGATCAATTTGCCTTTTGATTTCGCTTCTTCGTTGCCTTGGTCGTCCTTGTTCTTATGGGCTCTATCCTCCTCCTCCTCCTCCTCCTTCAAACCTCAGCTCACATTTTCATTTTCTTTTATATATTAGTTACTTTTTTTCTCTCTTAATTATTTAGTGTTTGCTGTGCAGTGTAGTCAAAGAAAACGGAAAATTTTTTAAAATACAATATATATACCTACTGCTTTTTTTTTTTTACTTTTTTCTTTTCCTCCTTTTCCTCCTCTTCTCCTCTTCCTCCTTCTCTTCCTCTTCCTCCTCCTCCTTCTCTTCCTCTTCCTCCTCCTCCTTCTCCTCCTCCTCCTTCTTCTTCTCTTCTTCCTCCTCCTCCTCCTCCTCCTCCTCCTCCTCCTCCTCCTCCTCCTCCTCCTCCTCCTCCTTCTCCTTCTCCTCCTCCTCCTCCTCCTCCTCCTCCTCCTCCTCCTCCTCTGTGTCCTCCATCCTTCCTACTCATCCTCCTCGTCCTCGTCCTCACCCTCCATTTGTCCTGTCTACCTGTCCCAGAACTACAACACACAACACACTCATGCCATTTGCCGAGTCCACACAGTAAGTGCTGCTCCCTAATATTTCCCCGCCTCGAGAGTGCATGCCTGTCTCGCCGCCGCCTCCAGGGAAGAGGGACAGGCTAGCCAAGCTCCTTATTTCAACTTGGATAGGGAAGCTTGATGGACCTAACATTTCCTGACCCTTAATGAATGAAATGTGGGTGAATGTAATGGTTAACTGTTTGTTTGTGTGTGTGTGTGTGTGTGTGTGTGTGTGTGTGTGTTGTGTGTGTTCCTTTGTCGTTATCTTGTCTCGTTTTCTTAGATCTGATTTTTCTTTTTTTTCTTTCTTTTTCCATGTCTTCTTCTTTATCTTCTTCATCTTCTCCTTCTTCTCCTCCTCCTCCTCTTCTGTTTTTTTTCTTCCTCCTTTTCTTCTCACGTAATGTCATCCTCCAGTTATGATGATGATATTGCTGTCTGTCATCATCATCGTCATTATCACCATCATCCTCATCATCATCATCATCATTATCTTCATCATCATCATCATCTTCTTTCTTCTTCATTTTCTTCTTTTTTCTCCTCCTCCTCCTCTTTTCTTTCTCGTTATTCTCCACCACCACCACCACCACCACCACAAAGATAAAATGTTCAGAGTATTCGTATAGACGTAATCCAGTTATGCACCGATTCTGTGGTCTTGCATAATGGAACGCTTCCTGTGCGTGTTGGCTGTCCCGAATAGACATTGTTATTGTCGTGGTGGCGGCGGCGGTGGTGGTGGTGAGGAGAAGGAAGGGAAGGAGGATGGAGATAATGATAATGATGATGATGATGATGATGGTGATGGTGATGATGATTGTAGCAGTAGGGATAAATCGATGCCTTTCATGTAATATTGTTTAGTGAGAGAGAGAGAGAGAGAGAGAGAGAGAGAGAGAGAGAGAGAGAGAGCGGAGGGAGATGTGTGTGTGTGTGTGTGTGTGTGTGTTTCTAGAACTTTCGTATACTAATGACCATTTGAGATCAAGACACAGTGTTATGTGTAATGTATGCGTTGGGAGGAAGAAAAATAGACAACTCAGGCCATTATCTCCCTCCCTCTACTGCTGCTACTACTACTACTACTACTACTACTACTACTACTACTACTACTACTACTACTACTACTACTACTACTACTACTACTACTATATTCTTTTACATACTTTTTAACGTTAACAACAAAAATGACAGCAACATACTACTACTACTACTACTACTACTACTACTACTACTACTACTACTACTACTACTACTACTACTACTACTACTACTACATACTTTTAACGTTAACAACAAAATGACAGCAACACACTACTATTACTACTACTACTACTACTACTACTACTACTACTACTACTACTACTACTACTACTTTCTACCGTTAATACAGAGGGACACGAGGCAGTCACGCAGTTTATTATGCAGGCTGCAATAAATGTCAGGGCAGAGGAAGGAAAACGGAGAGATATGTTGACATGAAAAAAAAAAAAAAATGGAAGGAAAAAAAAAAATGGAAACAGTAAGAAAAAGGAGAAAAAATAACACACACACATAGAACCAGGATGCGATGTCGGTAGGAATAAATATGAGTTAAGGGGAAGGTGAAGAAGGTGAAGGAGAAGTGAATATGAGGGAAGGTGAAGGTGAAGGAGGAATAAATGTGAGTTAAGGTGAAGGTGAAGGAGGATTAATATGAGTTAAGGGAAAGACGAAGAAGGTGAAGGAGGAAATACATGAAGGGACACAGCGCGGAAGTGGAAGTGAATCGGAAGGGAAAGTTTTTTTTTTTTTTTTTTGTGGTGGAAAATCATCCCGCGGTGTGTTTACTGCTTATTTCCTATTCTTGTGGAGGTGTGGCGAGGGACGGCGTGGTGAGTGACTGCTGTAGTGGTAGTGGTGATGGTGGCGGTGGTGGTGTTGGTGGTGGTGAGTCACTGTGATACGATACGATTTGGTGTGGTGTGTTAACTAAGGTTTGGTGTGATATAAATAAGGCCATATTAAAAAACGCCTTGCTCTCACCACGACAATTTTCCAAGGCCACAGAGACGACTAATCGAGTTCTCCAGACATTTTCTCCTTTCAATAAACTAGAAATCTTGCCAGTGTATCACCAAAACCATAAAAAATACCCTTAAAAACATGAGTACCTTCAACTAGAGACTTTGGAAAGGAGTGATGGTGAGAGAGCAAAGGGTTTTAGAATACAGGCTTATATAGTGTGGCATTTTGTAGATTGGTAGATGTTGGCTGCCTGGTAGTGTGGGAGTAATAATTGTGGTGTGGTGTGGCGTCGTGTGGTGTGGTGGCAGCTGACTTGTGGTGGTGTGTGCTGTGTTTTGTGGACGTCATGCGGGGTGGTGACTGGATAACCGTGACGTAAATGTGCTTGGTGACTCATTGCTGGCTGTGAGGTGGTGACTATATAGAATTTCTCTCTCTCTCTGTGTGTGTGTGTGTGTGTGTGTGTGTGTGTTGAAAGTATCAAGACAACAAAACCTAGCGACAGGAGAAACGAGAGAGATAAAAAAAGGGAGAAAAACATTAAAAGCATACAAATCGAGGAGCATTAGACCCCAGAATAAGTGAACAAAACCAGCTTACAATAATCATACTTCAGTAACCGACAATCCTTTTTTTAGACGTCTTTTTTTTTCACATTCATCAGTCACTTTACCCTCCAAAAAAATTTCCTTCTTTTTCTACCATCCTCCTCCTCCTCCTCCTCCTTTTGCTCTTTCTCCTCCTCTTTTTCTTCCCTTCCTCGCACCATTCGCAAAAAAAAAAAGAGGAAGAGAAAAAGAAAACATCGGACCCAAAACGTTGCCATAAGCGGCTTAGAAAAAATGCAAACATCCCACCGGCTTCCCAGTGCTCCCCACCTATCACTGACACACAGACGTACTAAATTACTCCTCTTTCCCCGCTCCAACCCCCTTCCCATCTCCTCTCCTTGTGCGGCCTTGTTTATTTATCGGCCTTGGCAGGTAAGCTAGTGATTGGTGGCCCGGTCTAAGCCCAAGATACAAGAGGTAAATAAACTGTCTGAAGGAGCTTGTGTCGAAGGCTGTGAGAGATGTGTGTTCTTGTCCGATATCGTGGCAGGTCCTCCTCTCCGGTGCGTCTCACGGGAGGGTCTGGCTTGAGAGAGAGAGAGAGAGAGAGAGAGAGAGAGAGAGAGAGAGAGAGAGAGGGGAGGGGGGGAGACGAAACAAAGGAAAATGTAAAGTGTAGTCTATTAATAACGAACATTGTTATATACCAACACTACTACTACTACTACTACTACTACTACTACTACTATACTTTCATCATCACTATCACCACCACCACTTTCATCTTAATAAACGCAGCCATTGTTACCATCATCACAGTCACTACCACCACCACCATGACAGACACACACACACACACACACACACACACACACACACACACACACACACACACACACACACACACACACACACACACCGCAAGTCTCAGCGCCGCCAGATTATTCGATGAGGAGTAAAAATGAAAGCTTGAAAAATGTGTCGACATATATGCATGTGAATAATGTGCCTCATGAAGCTGTCCTGAGAGAGAGAGAGAGAGAGAGAGAGAGAGAGAGAGAGAGAGAGAGAGAGAGAGAGTAGAAATAAAAGTTCTGATATCCAGGTCTCGGCAAACACCCGCACACTTCAAAGCGATTGTCATCATGGCCATGTATCGAGTCTCTCTCTCTCTCTCTCTCTCTCTCTCTCTCTCTCTCTCTCTCTCTAACTACATTTCCTGTCTTAGGGGTACAAGAGACAAAGCGAGAAGCAATTGACAGTTCAGAGAGAGAGAGAGAGAGAGAGAGAGAGAGAGAGAGAGAGAGAGAGTCACGCGTCCCTCCTGTTGTGTGTGTGGCGGCACTGGATGTAGCCCCAGGTGGACTCATCCCAGCTCCTCCTCCCTTGGTATATTGTCCTCGTCCACTGAAGAATTGTCTAAATCCGTTTCAGGAGAGCACATTACTCCTTCCATGGTCTCGGATATCACCCGCCAGTAAGAGAGAGAGAGAGAGAGAGAGAGAGAGAACGAAGGAGAATTCATCTTCAAGTCTGGACAGGAACTGTTTACTCAGTCATTCTGTGTAAATAAGAGACAACAGATATCTCGATGGGAATGCTGAACGACAGAGAGAGAGAGAGAGAGAGAGAGAGAGAGAGAGAGAGAGAGAGAGAGAGAGAGAGAGAGAGAGCCAATAGATACGTTTATTTTATTTACTCTTAATATAGTCTTAATTATTTCACATATTTAATTAGTTTTATTTTTTGAACACACACACACACACACACACACACACACACACACACACACACACACACACACACACACACACACACACACACACAGGAGTTGAAAAGAGGGAGAAATATCGCAATGTGAATGTGGACACAAGGATATTGATGGGGCAGGGCAGGCTGGGACGGTGTATGGATGGAGGTGAAGTGTGAAGGGGAGAGTCTGCTGCTGCTGCTGCTGCTGGCGTGCACCAAATATAAATAAATATCAGAGGGGATGTTGACATAAATAAGCTGCCTCCAACACACTGTCAACCATCTGATACTCCAACCCTAACCTATGAATGCTATGCTCGTGCTACCCGGTTGCATCACACTGCCTGTCCTGTCACTCATTGCCCTCCCCGTTGCTTCTCGTCTCTCGCCACCCTCACTGATAATCTTCGCTCTACAGTTGTTGGGAGTTTTATTAATTCTAGGGTTTGAATCGGCAACTTAAAATATAGATAGATAAACAAGTAATCCGCTACACGATAGTTCTGTACTCTTTTTAACCGCCTTTCTTCATTCTCCGTTGGTGTAATGCATCTGCGGTGCTTCTCGTGCTGCGTGTTGTGGCTGAGGTGCATCAGAAGTGCGTATTACAAGTGGTTTTGTTACTCGCTCATTATTACTAGAACTTCTTGGGTCGTATGTAGGGCAAGGTGGGTTTGTGTTGTGGTTGAGGTACTGTACATCAGAAGTGCGTAGTACAAGTGGTTTCTGTTATTCGCTCATTCTTACTAGAGCTTCTTGGGTCGTGTGTGTAGGGCAAGGTGGGTATATACTTGCTTGGGTTTAGAGTGACAGTGAGCGAGTATGTTAGGTGGGTGTTAGAGTGGATGTAATGCAAGTGTGTGTGTGTGGAAGGGTGGTGGATAAGTGTGTGGATTGCTTCTCTGTACTCGTGAGCTGCACTCGACGACATTCCACCCCACTAAGATTCCTCCTCATAAGTTTCACCTCATTTAATTCTCCCAATTGTAGAATTCTTTAACTTAACGCACCTTAACCCAACATAACACTGGTAACGCCATTCACTTAACCAAATATAATACAGATAACACAATTAAAATTAACATAACACAAATAACACAACCCAGCCTAACCTAACCTGACGTAACTCAGTCTAAAACAACATAATATAGACCAGATAACGACCTAGCCTCAGCTTGGTCTAACTTAACACAGCGTAACTTAACGTAACCTAACTAAACCTGACATCCCATAATTTAACCTAACCTAACCTAACTTAACTAGACCATATCATACCTATCCTAACCTAACCTAGCCTAGCATAACCTAACCTAACAGATAAACTAACTTAATCCATCTGTACCTCACTTAAACCTGGGTCTGAGTTTCTTTTTTTCATAAAGGGAAGAATCACCAAATCTTCGAGAAACGTTTACAGGTGAAATATTTATAGGAGCCTTTTTACCTGCGAGATATTTGGGATATACGAAGTTCGGTTTACTTTTCTCTCTTTTCTATCTGTATATGCGGAGTTAGGAGGAGGACTGTACTGGAGTGGAGCGGAGTGGAGTAACGGCAGGCAGGGTAAGGGATGCCTGTTGAGCGAGGGGTGGGTGGGTGCCCAGGGGGTAGAAATGCCTTGGTTCGTAAGAAGGGCCACGTTTCAGTGAGAAGAAAAAAAAAGATTGTGTCCATTTTTTTGCCTTTTTAATTTGTCAAGAGGTGTGAAAAACATGTTAGGCGAGAGAGAGAGAGAGAGAGAGAGAGAGAGAGAGAGAGAGAGAGAGAGAACGCGCACTAATAGTCGTAAACACTTACACATTCATTAACTTTAGTACTGGTTCCATTCGTTGTCGTTGTACACTGGGAGAGAACAAAGGAATGAACCGATTACTACCAGCTCTCTCTCTCTCTCTCTCGGTGGTGGTTCGGAGTGTGATTGGGTAGCGTCAGCTGGGGGTCGTGGTGTAGTGGGCGGAGGTGGGGGCTGTGGTAGGTAAGGCAGTGATCAGGAGTGACTGCAGCGCGGCTAATGGCGGCGTGAGCTTTACCGACGAGAGAGAGAGAGAGAGAGAGAGAGAGAGAGAGAGAGAGAAAAGTAAAATAACCTTGTGTGTATGTCCGAGTAACCGCCTCGAGCCTGGTGTTGACTAAGGGACGCGAGTGTTAATTGGAAACAACAATAGTAATGCCTCTTACCCTGTGTGTGTGTGTGTGTGTGTGTGTGTGTGTGTGTGTGTGTGTGTGTGTGTGTGTGTGTGTGTGTGTGTGCAAGTATTGTTGGAGAAAAGATTAGATGGGTATCCTTTTTTTTATTTTTTTTAGGAACACGAAAACAAGAGAAGAGAATGAAACTCTTAATTATTTTTTTCTGTATGTGTATGTGTGTAATATGAACACACACACACACACACACACACACACACACACACACACACACACACACACACACACACACACACACACACACACACACACACACACACACCCGGTAGCTCAGTGGTTAGAGCGCTGGCTTCAAAGCCAGAGGACCGGGTTCGATTCCCGGCCGGGTGGAGATATTTGGTGTGTCTCCTTTCACGTGTAGCCCCTGTTCACCTAGCAGTGAGTAGGTACGGGATGTAAATCGAGGAGTTGTGACCTTGTCCCGGTGTGTGGTGTGTGCCTGGTCTCAGGCCTATCC
>NC_059298.1:1102500-1117500 GCF_017591435.1 Portunus trituberculatus
AGAGTGGTGTTTCTATGCTGCTCGCACCAGCCTGCTATGCCATTCTGTAAAGGTCGCGATAGTTTCTTGCATGTGGCGTTTTATTTCATGCGCGGGCATATACACGTATTCTAGCTCTTGTGCACACACGCGCGCTCACCTCCTCACTCCCAACATACACATGCACATACATACACACATCCACTATAAATAAGAAGAGGCTGAACTGGAGCCAATTTAAGCAAGAAATTTTTCTATTTTTTTTCATTTTTGGGATCTCGCCGCTCATTCGTCTCACTGACAGTCTGTCTCGCGCGCCCAAGTTTCCGGAGAGCGGCGGCGTTCCATCAGTTTTTAATTTCATTCACCGTAGCGCGAAAGTTTGGTCATTTCCTCCCTCCACTTGTCTGCCATTCATCCATAACTGTCATCCGGGACGGCGAGGTCAGGTAGCTGGCGCGTCCCGAGCCTCCCTCCACATAATGGGTTCCTGAGCAGCCTGGCAAAGGGCGCCAACCGTCCTAATGAAAACATTAATGTTCTGCAAGTGACAGCCGCGGCTCATCCCTGTCCTCCGCGACTCGCCGCGCCCTTCATGTCCGTGAATACCGATTCTTCTTGTACTTACGCCATGCCTTCCTTCCTTCCGTCCTTCCTTCCGTCCTTCTTTCCCTCCTTCCTTCCTTCCTTCTTTTTCTTTCCTTTCCTTCTTTCATTACTTGCTTTACCTCCTTTCGTTCCTTTATTGTCGTTGTTCTTGTTCATCATCATCACCTTCCTCTCCTCTCCTCTCTTCCCCTCTCCTCTCCTCTCCTCTTTTATCCTCTCCTCTCCTCTCCTCTCCTCTCCTCTCCTCTCCTCTCCTCTCCTCTCCTCTCTTCTCTCCTCCTCCTCTCTTCTCCTCTTCTTTCCTCTCCTCCTCCTCTCTTCTCTTCTTTTTCTCTTCTCCTTTCTGTACCGCCTCTTCCCTTCTCCTCCTCCTCTTCTCCTCCTCCTCTCTTCTTTCTTCTCTCTTGTACCGCTTCTTCCCTTCTCTTCCTTTTCCCTTCCTCCTCCTCCTCCTCCTCCTCCTCCTCCTCCTCCTCCTCTTCCTCCTCCTCCTCCTCCTCCTCCTCCTCCTCCTCCTCCTCCTGTACTGTCCTGTCTCTTATCTGTAGCCAGTTAAAAGTAGTTACCAAACAGCCTCGAAAGGACCAACAGGTCTGTTGCTGTTTAGCTTTCCTTTGTATTCCTCCTCCTCCTCCTCCTCCTCCTCTTCCTCCTCCTCCTCCTCCTCCTCCTCCTTCTCCTTCTCCTCCTCCTCCTCCTCCTCCTCCTCCTCCTCCTCCTCCTCCTCCTTCTTCTTCTTCTTCTTCTTCTTCTTCTTCTTCTTCTTCTTCTTCTTCTTCTTCTTCTTCTTCTTCTTCTTCGTTTCTTCTTCCTCCCTCCCCTACTCCTGGTAATACAAATAACCTGTTACCTCGCCTGTCTCCGCGGCTGACATATTCCCGCAAGCCCGCGAGGTGGTCGCGGCTGGTGCTCCTTTCTGTTCCGCGAGTGCCAGGTATTGTCCCAAACTGCGACAATCGCGGCGTCTCTCCCGTCATTTGTTGGATTTGTCGGGACTTCAGGCCGTCAACAAAACGGTCTCCTTCCTTCGGTGTCGGACACGAGACAAAAGGAAATCTTTATTACGCTGAAAGAGAAAATAGAAAATTCTGTGTGACGGAGAATGAGCACTCGGGATGCTGTGTTGTCTGCCAGGTGCAGGTGAGGCAGCCGGGCCGTTGTGGCGCGCTGGGTGTCCGGCGCGAGGCCTCTAACTGCCGCCATCACCGGCCTCACGCCTCCACCCACCCACTTCTCCCTCCGCCATCCTACATGCCATTACCATTTACGTTTCCCTTCCACCATCCTGTTCTCACAGACACTCCGGTGCTTGGCGCTGACTGCCTACTTCTCTTAGGAAGGAGGAGGAGAAAAGGCCAGATGGAAAGGCTCTGGGGGAGAGGGAGAGAGGGTTACGAAATAAGTGGAAAGGGGATTTAGAAAGAGGAAGTGTGAGCATGGAGGAGTGATGGCAGAGCAACACAAGAATAGAAGACAGTGTTCGCGAGGGCAGATTAAACAGTAAAGCACAAGAAGGAAGTAAAATGTTCGGGAAAGCAAGAGAGAGAGAGAGAGAGAGAGAGAGAGAGCTAAATCAGTCAGCTGGGAATGACGGGACGCCAATCTGGGAAAGTTCTTGCTTAGTGCGGTGCGTCTGGAAAGCTGTGTTCCTCAGAATGTGGAAAATGATGCGCCTATTTTTATTAAAGTTTCATGATGTGCTCACAGCTGCTGGAATATCATAGACTTATGAAAGTAAATAGTTACATGAGTTTTTAATTTTGAACTTTGGCTTAGATACTGCGTAAATTATGATCTTGAATTTTAAGGCAATACGTATGTTTTACGTCCCTAACGGCACAGCGAGAGAGAGAGAGAGGCATCAAGGGGGCTCAAAGTGTCCTCACAGAAAATGAGTTAACTCCGCGTCTTGAGCCTCATTACTGAATTAAATTACAGTTTAATGGCGAAAGGAAACCTATCAAAACTGCCCGTAATAATGGCTGGGTATTTGCCGTGAGGGAAAAGACTAAACTTGAAGGCGCTCTAATGTGACCTTATTAAAGTGACAAGCGCCTACCGGACAGACACAGCGAGCTGTAGAAGTGTTCATTCTATTATTCTGACACATACAGCAGGCTGTGGAGGTGCCCTTGCTACTGAAAGCAAGCTTAGGCCAGAGGTAACACTGACGTAGTCGGTCAGGGAAGGGAATCTTCCTTACAATTCCAGTGCCCAGAGTGCCCCGCCGGCCAGCCACAACAGCCGCAGATGCACGGTAGGGTTATTTTGGCATCGCGGTTGATCTTTGGATGTAAGTGATGATAATGATCTTGGGTAAATAAAATGACGTGCTGTGCGCCTGTACGCATTGTGCCGTGGATGTGGTGGACAGGAGGGACGGGCACGGTGCCTGCACATGTGCAGGGGTGTGGGAAGATCCATCAGTGCAAGCATAACAATTGTCTTATTAACACAGCGGGACGTGTAGTAATGAGTTCTGGTCGTCGTCGTCCTTTGCATGTCAACTAAGCACACCATTGTTTGCTATGCGGAGGATCACTTCTTTCCGTCCGACTTTCACAAAAATGATACCAACTTACTAATTGTGCATCCTTCTCCAAGATCTGTCTGATAATGTCAGGATTTTGCAAATTTACGAATATATCAAGTATAGAAACTGGTATTATTTGTCAAAATGCTGATGATGATTTAATGAGGTTTGTTTTGTACTGTCAGTGCCGCGTGTGTCTAGGATCAGTGGCCTGTGTGGTCTTGGTGGGCACTATGCAGGGCAGGACAGAAGTGGCGGGGGGCGGGTCTGGCCTGGGCAGGGCGAAACTGGCCAGTGGTCGGTGAGGAAGAGGTTTTAACCGGGCAGGAGCTGTGGGCGGCAGGCCAGGATGGGTTTGGGTTAGAGTGGTGGATGAATGGCAGAGATGAGGCTGGGCAGCAAGACAGGGTGGCGAGTGGCGAGGAGGCTCTTGAGGCGGCGTACAAAAAGGAAGAAAAAGGTCGGCGTCCACACGCGTGGCCGCGGTCCACTGATTGGTCTCTTGTTGGAAGTTGATTGATTTGGTCATTTGAATTCAAGCCAAGACGAGTCATGTCGAGGCCACCTCCTGCCTGGTGACTGGTGCTCCGGCGACGCTTTGTGGAGGGCGGACAAGGCAGCGGAGGAAAAGAAATGACCGAATTTAAAGGTGGATAGCGAGGGCGCTCGGACAAGTCCTCTGAACGAGGGGTAAGTGACTCGCTCGGCTATATTTGCACCACGACTGATTAGCTCACCTCCTCATATCCACTTGTAGAACCCAGCGGCGTATGTCACTGTCGTGGGGGGACATGAAGTGCTGGCAGGACGAGCCACCTCCTGTCACGTGACGCGCAGACAAGATAAAAGTATCTTGGCAGTACGCGGCCTTTGCTACCCTCACATACCTGTGGCACGGGTGCAGTCTACTGCCCTCTGAACGAGGGGTAAGTGACTCGCTGGCTCCTTTCGATTATTCCTCCTCTTCCTCCTCCTCCTCCTCCTCCTCCTCCTCCTCCTCCTGCGGGCTGGGTGGCGTAGTTGGTTAAGGCGGCTCGTGTTTGGGCCTCCGGTCTAGGCGGCCCGGGTTCGAATCCTTGCCAAACCTATAGTTGCCTGGTGGGAGATGTAGCGTTCTCCCGTTAACCCTACCGGTGCCATATGACCTTAGCTGTTGCGGAGCCTAATGGAATAATTTCCATTTTCCTCCTCCTCCTCTGATGTAGACCAACAAACATAGAAACAAGAGCCGCAGGAAAGCAGGAACATACCACCAGTTTGATTCATAACCACGCGGACAGACGCTTAATAAAATGTGAGCATAAACCGAATATGAATGCAACGTCGATATATTTTCAGGCCATCACTCTGTATCCCTGTCAGTCACACGCTTCCAACCCTACTCTCATTACTCTCTCTCTCTCTCTCTCTCTCTCTCTCTCTCTCTCTCTCTCTCTCTCTCTCTCAGCACGAAATCTTATTCATTCGACCAATATCGCCATCTCTTAAGAACCTTGACCCGACATTATCTTATTTTCATGCCTTCCCTTTCTCTCCCTTCCCTTCTCCATCCTCTGTCCCTTCATCTCCTCTTCCACTAAATTCACCACGGAAGCCCTCTCAGCCTGACACTTCCAGTCCTTCCTAGTCACGCCTGGAGCACGGTAACTAGAATGGTCATGGGCTTTTATGCAGCTCTCGTGTCGTCCTTCACTTTGAGGCTCACGGTTCGCAAACACACCGAATCATGTCTCGCCCCAAACAAAGCAAGCTTGTTGACAAACCTTACCTCACTCTTCATATTCTACCTGCCTGCCTTCCTCGGTCTGTTATGTGTGTATGTACGCTCTCTCTCTCTCTCTCTCTCTCTCTCTCTCTCTCTCTCTCTCTCTCTCTCTCTCTCTCTCTCTCTCACGTTAATTTTTTCTTTCTTTCTATATTTCTTTTTCTTTCTTTCATTTTATATCTCTTTCCTTCATTCTTTCTTTCATCCATTCTTCCTTCCTTCCTTCCTTCCTTCCTTCCTTCCTTCCTTCCTTCCTTCCTTCCTTCCCTAGCTGTGAGACGCAAGGGTACCCAAGTGCATAGACATTCAATTCGGGATATACACCGCCTTGCTCTCCTCCTCTATCAGGCACATGTAAATTACGGTGTGATGATCTTCATTACACAAGTTACAATTCATTTCCAAAGTTTAGGGGGAGAATTAGCAAACTTGTGTTGAGTCGAAGGGTCGAGACTCGCTTTTTACGGAGTAGGAACGAGAACACAGTGAGAGAGAGAGAGAGAGAGAGAGAGAGAGAGAGAGAGAGAGAGAGAACGTGGTAGTAGAAAAAAGTAAACGATTGAGGGAAAACGTGAATGATATATGAAGAGAGCTCAGGATGGAGGGAGTGAAGGGGTGCAGGAAAGGGAGAGAGAGAGAGAGAGAGAGAGAGAGAGAGAGAGAGAGAGGGGGGGTTGGAAAGTGAAATATCGAAGGATTGGGAAGACAGATGGCTGATAAGACGATGTAAAAGATGAATGAAGGACACATGATGAAAACACGACGAGCATTAGACGAAGAAACAACGAGAAAGGTAAGAATGATAACGAAGATGGAATTAAAGAGAGAGAGAGAGAGAGAGAGAGAGAGAGAGAGAGAGAGAGAGAGAGAGAATTTATCATTATTGTTATCGTTACTCTTGTTATTATTATTACTTCTTCTTCTTCTTCTTCTTATTATTATTATTATTATTATTATTATTATTATTATTATTATTATTATTATCATTATTTTATCATCTTTACTATTGTTATTATTTTTGTTATTATTATTATTATCAGTATTAGTGTTAGTATTATTAGTATCAGTATTATCATTATCCTTATCATCATCATCATCATCATCATCATCATCATCATCGTTGTTGTTATTGCCGTTGCATATTCTTCATCTTTTTTTATCATCATATCCTTACCCTTGTTCTTGTTGATGTTGCTGTTGTTTTTGTTGTTGTTGTTGTTCTTCTTCTTTCTTTCTTTTTTTTCTTTTCTTTCTCTCTTTCTTTCTTTTTGTCTCTTCATCATCATCATCTCCTCCTCCTCCTCTTTCTCCTCCTCCTCCTCTGTTTCTTCTCATCATCATTAGCTATCACGTTTTTTGCAATTTATTTCTTTTCCCCCTTTTTTTTATTATTATTTTTATTATTTTTTTACTTTAGCTTATTGTTTTCGTTTTCCTTCCCGCGTAGGTGACCATTTGTTTCCTATTATCTCTTTGTGAATTTAGCGCACGTTTCTCTCACTTCCCTCAACACTTTTGCCGGTTTTGTTTGCATAAATATTTCCCAGAGTGATTTTTCTCGCATTCTTTCCTTCTTTTGAGCAATTAATTAACTTACTCCCCCTCTGCTTAATTACTTCCCTTGTTCCTTGTGGGGTTTTTTTTTCCCGTCATTTCTCTCTCTCTCTCTCTCTCTCTCTCTCTCTCTCTCTCTCTCTCTCTCTCTCTCTCTCTCTCTCTCTCTCTCTCTCTCTCTCTCTCTCTCTCTCTCTCTCTCTCTCTCTCTCTCTCTCTCTCTCTCTCTCTCTCTCTCTCTCAATAGTTGTTCATCTCATCTCTGCTTTCTGTTATTTCCGCTTTTTTTTTATTTTGTCTTTCTTCCTTCCTTCCGTTCTTCTTTTCTTCGATTCCTTCCTTCCCTCCCTCCTTCCTTCTTTCCTTCCTTCCTTCCTTCCTTCCTTCCTTCCTTCCTTCCTTCCTTCCTTCCTTCCTTCCTTCCTTTCTTCCTTTCTTCCTTCCTTCCTTCCATTCTTCCTCGCCTGAAGTGCCGCCTTTAAACTTCCATCGGATAATTATACTCTTCTTCCATCTCTCTCTCTCTCTCTCTCTCTCTCTCTCTCTCTCTCGTGTTCCTTTCCAGTTATTTTTGTTCTTTCCTTGTGTTTCTTTGTGTTGTTATGTTTGTTCTTGTATTGTCTTCCTTTGTGTTAGGTCAAGTTTGTTCTTTCTTCCTTTGTGTTCCTTTGTGCGTGTTATGTCGTGCTTACGGTATTAACCCCTTCAGTACTATGGCGCGCTGCCATATTCATTTTCGTTACTGTTTCGTGGTTTTATACAGCTTCAGACACTTATGTGGGGGATTAAATTAGGGAAGACTGTGGCTATTAACCTTTTGAACGCCATAGACACTTCCTAATGTCAATAAAATGGTGTAATCGTACTCAAATCTCAAGGTAAAAATGTGTTCCAGTACTGAAGGGGTTGAGTGATTGGGATTCTTGGCACTACACTTGAAGGACGCTGCTGCCTTCACACTGGTTATTATAATTAGCCTTCTATCTCTTCCTCCTTCCCCCTTCTCTTTCATCCTTCTTCTTCTTCTTCTTTATCTCCTCTTCCTCCTGTAATTCGTTCTTTTCCCTCCCCCCTATTTTTCTTCTCTCCTTCTTTACGTTCTCCTTGTCCTCCTTCTCTAACGCATTCAGGGCCATACTTTGTTCCATCTTTTCCTCTTCATCCATCCTCTGCATAATCTTTCTTCACATTTCCGAGAAGTTTTGCACTCTCTCTCTCTCTCTCTCTCTCTCTCTCTCTCTCTCTCTCTCTCTCTCTCTCTCTCTCTCTCTCTCTCTATCTCTATCTCTGGCTCTGACTTTATTTGTTCGTCTTTCCCGCCTTTGTCGCTCGATGCCATGCAGACTCTTCCCGCTCCTTCGCGCTAACGTCTCCCCTTCTCTCCCTTCTTCATCACTTCTTGTCTCGCTCGTACAGTTTTACCACTTTCCCCCGCATCCCACGTCCCCGATTTATGGAATGACTCTTTGTCCTCCACTGACCTCCACTTCAGATGACAACTGGCAAGGCAAGCTATTTATTCCCTTCCCTGCCCTTTTCTTTTATTTTGTCCACCTACGTCTTCTGCTTTCAGTTATCTTCGATTCTTCTTGGTTCTTGTTTTGTCTATTTTCTATTTCCTTTCCCTTCTTTTTCTTCTTTTTCTTCTTCTTCTTCTTCTTCTTCTTCTTCTTCTTCTTCTTCTTCTTCTTCTTCTTCTTCTTCTTCTTCTTCTTCTTCTTCTTCTTCTTCTTCGTCTTCTGTTTGTTTCATTTATCGCCTCTACGTTTTCCTCCTCGTTCTTTTCGTTTTGTCTACTCTCTGTTTCCTTTCCATTCTTCTTTTTTTTCTTCTTCTTCTTCTTCTTCTTCTTCTTCTTCTTCTTCTTCTTCTTCTTCTTCTTTGTTTCATTTGTCACTGTGACGTCTCCTACTCCTCGTCCTCTCTACTCTCTGTGTTACCTTTTCATTTTTCTTTTTTTTTGTCGGGCCCACGTCTTCTAGTTTCGGTTACCTTATCTTACTCTTTCTCATATTCCTCCTCCTCGTCTACTCTACTCTCTATTACCTTTTTTTTCTACTTCTCCTCTTCCTCCTCGTCCATTTCTATTTGTTTTGTTTTTTATCTTTTTCCTACTTCTTTCTCGTCCATTTCTTCTTGTTTCCCTACTCCTTTTTTTTATTCTTTCCTACTTCTTTTCTTCCTCCTTCTTTTTATTTTCCTTTTACTTCTTTTCGTCCTTATTTACTTCTCCTTCTTCATTTTTACACCCTTTTTCCTACATCTCTTCATCCTCGTCCACTTCTACTTCGCTTTTCTAATCCTTTGCCTCCACGTTCTCTTTCTGCATCGCTTCTTTAATTGTCGCTGCCTTCTTTTGTGTCCACCTCTGCCGTCTAAGTTACCTCTACTGCTGTCGCCTTCCCCTCCGCTGCCCTTCCCGACTCCCACCGGCCCGCTGCTACTGATCCGGCAACCTAAGACCTCGACTGATTAAACCTGAAGGCTGAGAGAGAGAGAGAGAGAGAGAGAGAGAGAGAGAGAGAGAGAGAGAGAGAGAGAATATGACCCTCCTCCTTTTCTTTCTCCTCCTCCTCCTCTTCCTCCTCCTCCTCATCCTCCTCCTCCTCCTCCTCCTCCTCCTCCTCAATTTTTTTTCCACGTTCTCTTATTTCCCCCTTCATTTGTCTCCGCTTCTCTCTTTCTTTCTCTCTCATTTACTCCTTTTCTCGTCTCTTTTTTTCTCTCCTTTCTTCTCATTTCGTCTTTTCTTTCTCTGTTCCATCTTCATTAATTTCACTTACTTTTCACTTTCTAGCTCTTATTTTCTCGCCCATTTGTTTCTGCTCTCTCTCTCTCTCTCTCTCTCTCTCTCTCTCCATTGATTCTTTTTCACCCCTCTGTTCTCCTTTCCCTTTCTTCGTCTCTTCTTTTTTCTTTTTATTCGTTCGTTCTACTTTGTTTCTTCCCCCTCCTCATTTTTCTGTTCTTCCTTTCGTTTCTCCTTTTCTCCCCTTATCGTATATTTCATGTTCCACGTTTTTTTTTTCATCCTCCTCCTCCTCCTCCTTCTCTTCCTCCTCCTCCTTTTTTTCGTCCTTTTACTTTTCATCTTTTCTTTTCATTTTTCTTTCTCCCCCTGTTGTTTGCCTTTATGCTTCTATTTATCTTTTTTTTTCCCTTCTCCATCATCGCCATCCTTCGCTTTTACCATCCTATATTCCTTTGCTTTTATATTTGAATAGTGTATCTTATCACAAACAAGTTCGTGAAGGTAAACACGTCTGCTAATGTTCTTCCTCTGTGTTCATTTGTGCTCCTCGGCGTCTTCAAAATGCATTCGTTCTGGAAACTTCACTTCCATTCACGCTCTGTGCTGACAAACCTGAGTCTTGAGCCCTCCACTCCTTCCTTCATTGCCACCCTCGGGGACTTTTGGCGGGAAGGACACACGCAACTAAACACCGCTTTGGTAACGTGAGAGTGTCGAGTGTGCTGTGTTTACTGAGCGTGATTTACAAAAAAGGCCCTAATGATCGGCGGTTTTTCCCTTGTCGTAAATCCTAAAGTTCTAGGATTCATCACAGCGGACATCCTGTGAGCCGTGCCGGAGATATCTTGGTGTTTATCTTGGTAATAGGTAATGGTGGCTTATGGTCTCTTAATTCAAGCCTTTCCTTCATACCTGGAAATCCTGTGAGAGGACAAAAAGTAAAAATGACCTTTCATTACTCGATTGCTTAATATCTGCATCTGGCAAACCACGTCAAACTGATGAATATCACCCCTTCACATCGACCGCTTCCCCTCACGTGCGAACAAAGCTTTCTCTCCTCGCTTTGAAATCCAGGATCTGTATTTTTAAATGCATTCGTCTATCATAAGAACTATTTTCCAAGGGCACCGCCATTATCAGTCTGGTTCCCCGCTGATGACGCGCAATTCTCGTTTAGCTAACACTAAGATCATAAAAAACACAAAATCACCGTCCCGATAACTCCCACTGCAGTCTGCTAAAAGTATTGGAAATAGTCTAGACGTCGAAGCGCTTGGAAATCCGGTCTCGGATTAGTATCAATAATAATAATAATGGCAGAAGTCCCGCTTGCCTGACGCTCCCCTCTGGTCTCCCGTGGCAGAACCTTTCCATTGTGAGCCTTAATGTATTTATAGTAAGTAATACGTTGAAAAGGAGTGGAATATTTCGTTTTCAGTGCCTCATTTGTTGCATGAGCGTGGAGGCCGACGGGAGTTGGCGAAATCCCGGAAGACGGTTAAGGAGGAGGAAGGGAAAGAGCCGCTTATCCCGGAGTTTATATAGAATTAAGGAAAAGTTTTCACGACTCTCCCAGGCTCATCTGCGTCTGGTATTTGGATTGTTGGCATATTAAGCGTGCACTTCATGCCTCTTTTTCCGCGCTACGTTTTGCCAGCTACTGAAATGTTTGGGGATTAAAAAGTCGGAATGTTGGAGATAAAGAGTAGAGAGTTTGAAGAGGATAAAGAGTCTGAAAATGTTAGGGATAGAAAGAATGGAAACGTGAGGAGGATAGGGAGACGAGGGGCTGGGAGTAGTGCGTCAAAAAAACTGGGAAAGGATGAATCGTCGCTGCTGAGGAAGGAAAAACTGTTGTAAACCTTGAAAGAGGATAAAGTGTTGTAATAGCTACTA
Source organism: Portunus trituberculatus (assembly GCF_017591435.1). NCBI lineage: Eukaryota > Metazoa > Arthropoda > Malacostraca > Decapoda > Portunidae > Portunus > Portunus trituberculatus. The sequence goes on from NC_059298.1 coordinate 1,113,592, forward strand.
GAAAAGACGTAGAAATTAAACCATTAGTATGCTGAGGAGGTTAAATAGTCTAGAACTTGTGGAAGGGTAAGATGATGTAATGTTTCGAAAAATAAAGTAAATAAACATCAAAAAGGAAAAAAAAAAAAAATTTGAGATTGTGGGAGATTAGGGTGTTTTTATGTTTCAAGTTATGAGAGAACAAAAATATATATAATTAGGAAGAATAGAATGTTTTAAGTATTTGAGAGTTATGAAAGAAGAAAGTAAAAAAAACAGACATTTAATTTTGTGGTTAATGTGTTATAATGTTTTGAGAAATATTGGACAGCAACAATAATTACTACTACTTCGTTACTACACCCCCCCTTACTTCCACTACCACTACCACAACCCCTCTACCATTACCACCACTACCACCATCACAATCACCACTACATTGACAGAAATAAGTGAAACATTAATACAGAGGAGGCAGAGGAAACAGTGGGCTGAGGAAGAAAAAGAAAAATCACACACACACACACACACACACACACACACACACACACACACACACACACACACACACACACACACACACACACACACACACAGAAAAAAAATAATGATAATATTGAGAGAGAGAGAGAGAGTGAGTAACAAGAGACCGAAACGTAAGGAAGACGGGAGAAGACTCTAGGAAAACAATCACTGGTTCATAATGACTCACAGGATTCCCCGTAGCCTCGCCTCACCTCACCTCACCGCTCCGAGACCAAGCCTGCGTGCTCTACTGCTTGTATGTACAAGTTGGGTGTGTGAAATAGTGACAAATGTAGGCAAAAAGGACACTGGGAAAACTTACTCATACTCGATGACACACACACACACACACACACACACACACACACACACACACACACACACACACACACACACACACACACACACACACACACACACACACACACACACACACACACACACACACACACACACACACACACGGGATAAGCTGCATCTAATGAACCAACATTCGCTGACTCACGATCGGCCGACGTGGGAAATTAAGTGGAATATGAGAGAGAGAGAGAGAGAGAGAGAGAGAGAGAGAGAGAGAGAGCCACGCCACGCCTCTCAGGTTAAGCTGTGCCTGGGCGCTAATGAGAGAGGGAACACGAGTCTCTGCTCCTTCAGAATAATACAAAAAAAAGAAAAGCGAGAAAAAAAAGGGAAAGAAATCGTAAGAAAGAAAATCCCTGGGAATCAGTTGAACCCCGATGGTGGTGGTGGTGGTGGTGGTGATGGTAGTGGTGGTGGTGGTGATGGTGACGGTGGTGGTGGTGGTGGTGGTGATGGTGATAGTGGTTGTGGTGATAGTGGTGGTGGTGGTGGTGGTGGTGGGTGGTGCTGAATTATGACTCCCGGTTGGAAATTTAAAGCAAATATTAAATAAATCGTGATGTTTTTAATTGACGATTCACTGAGATTGGGATGAGCGGGCAAGCTATCGCCACGCTAGATATGTATCGGAAACGTGCAATCACATCTACCTGATACCCGTGTTAGCTCTCTCTCTCTCTCTCTCTCTCTCTCTCTCTCTCTCTCTCTCTCTCTCTCTCTCTCTCTAAGCATAAACTCCGCACATACACATCTAAATATAACATCTACGCATTAACTAACACCCGTAATCTATTTTTCGACCTAAGTCTTATAAAGAAGCTTGAAAAATGAGGAACTGACAACTCTATTCAACTGCGTGTTCAAGCGTCGTGAACACCTGAGAGCTGCTGATTTAAATGCATTTCTTTAGCACATGTGTGTTTGAAGTACACATGCGCACAGTAATCCTCTCTCATGCACACACTTGTCTTCTTAAAACAAGATCAAATAGAGAGACGGGCATAGACAGACAGATACATGTGGGCATAAAAATAGGTAGATAGTAGATAGGAAGGTTGATAGATAGACTGACAGATGGACGGTCATAGATGTATATAGGTAGGTAGATAGATAGATAAAATACTCATACGGACATTGAAATAGGTAGATAATTGATAGTTAGATAGATAGATAGATTGATAGATAAATAGATAGATAGACAGAAAGACGGAAATAAAAATAGATAGGTAGGTAGACAGATAAACAGATAAACAGACAGGCAGGTAGATACAATAGATAAAAAGATAGACAGGCATAAAATGAGTAAATAGTGTGATAGATAGACAGACAAATATTTAAATCCCCTTAACAATAATGCAATATATTTTTTTTCTCTGTTGTACTTGTCATTCTTCGTCATGATTCATTTGTCACCCGCAGTAAAGGGAATAATTATAAAGGCTGTAACATTTAACCGCTTCAATACTGAGACGCAGTTTTTCCATGAGTTTTGGGTATGATTGAGGTCAAAAGATTAATGGCCACAGTCTTTACTATTTCTGAAGCCGTATAAGATCGCTAAATAGTAACCAGAATGAGTATAAAAAGGCGGCGTGGTACTGAAGAGGTTAATACAATCACTAACATTCGCCATACTGTCACACAAACAGTGCTTTCATACACTCACACAAACAGCAAGACCTAATACCGCATTTTCCTTTCATACTAGTTACTAATTTCTTCTCTCTGATTCTGAAACACATCGACACTGCCCCAACTAAACCCTACTACTTTCAGATTTATAGTTGAAGTTACAGGATTTTAAAGGTGTTTTTACGGTTCTAGTGCCAGATTGACAAGAGTGTTATATTGTCAACTGGGGAAACACTCGTGATAAGCAGGTAAATAATCTTTGTGGCCTTAACCCCTTCAGTACTGGGACATATTTTTACCTTGAGTTTTGTTTGCGATTAGACCATTTCATTGACATTAGGAAGGGTCTATGCATGTCAGAAGATTAATGGTCACAGTCTTCACTATTTTAATCTCCCAACATGAGTTTCTGAAGCTGTATAACGTCACTTAATCGTCACCAGAATTAATATTGAAGCTGGATTAAAAAAAAGTCATAATGAGAGAACGATAGAATACAAACCGAAATTTCGTGTAATATACATACGTAGTTTACTGAAATAAAAAGAACAATAAAAAAACAAAACAAGCGAAGATCAAGGAGAAACAAAGACAGAGAGAGAGAGAGAGAGAGAGAGAGAGAGAGAGAGAGAGAGAGAGAGAGAGAGAGAGAGAGAATGTTACCGTCAGGGAGTCTATACTTAAATCGTGTGTGTGTGTGTGTGTGTGTGTGTGTGTGTGTGTGTGTGTGTGTGTGTGTGTGTGTATTCGTGTTAGCATCATCACCAGCGTCACTATTCCCCATCTGTCCCTAGAAAAACACTATCCTGCGGGGAGTGGCGGCGACGCAGCGGTGGTGATGCCTGATGAGGAATGACGAAGAGATGGCGTGAGAGGAGAGGCAGGAGTGGAGGCGGGCAGGAGGCGGGGAACATGATTTTAGGGAGATGAAGAGATACAAAAGAACTTATGAGGAGAGCAGAGGAGGAAGGCGCTGGGAATGGATTTATAATGAGAAGAGATACGAGAGGAGGAAGATCAGTGCTGAGAGAGAGAGAGAGAGAGAGAGAGAGAGAGAGAGAGAGAGAGAGAGAGACAGACAGACAGACAGACAGACAGACAGACAAAAAACAGACAAAATGAACAAATATTACCAAATACCAAGAGAAAAACCTGAAAAAAAATACAACAAAATAGAGAGAGAATAAACGAACGAGAAAACAGCGTTAACAAATTAAAACACACAGCTGTTAGAAAAAAAAAATGTAAAATATAAAAAAAGAAAAAAAGAAAAGCTTAGGAAAAAAAGAATATGAAGTGAGATTAATTTCACGAACACCGAACTGAATGAGGCTGGGAGGTCGGGGGCGGGAGGGAGGCATGTTATGGAGGGACAAAACACATCAATGGGAGGTGGTGGGTGTTTGTCGGGAG